>NC_072737.1:157721833-157879498 GCF_026930045.1 Uloborus diversus | reverse complement strand
ACAGTAATTGAAAAACTCGATTTGGTTGGGCGGGAGGAGTAGAAAGAAAGGGAAACATGGCGATCTCCGGAGTAAAAAAGAATAGTTCTAAATTGGCCAAGGCCTTTTTACGAAAATGCTCGCCGAATCAAAGTAACTATGCCAAGAATATAAGAAAAATGATTCGACCCGTTGGCTGCTTTATTTCGTAACGAATGTCAAAGTCAAACTGTATCCGAGTTCGCACTTTGAAATACAATGCTTCATAATACTTCATCTCAAGGACAAATCGTTAGCCTCTGTTCAGGTTCTTTTTCTTCAATTAGTTTGTATTGTTTGTCTCGACTGAAATTCACAGGATTCGATTGAATCAGAGAAATATATACGGCAAACATGTCCAATCATTAGCGTGCTGTCTCACAACGCTGACTTATGCGTTGATTTAGGTTATTGACACAAATCGAACAGCAATTGCGATTTTTTTTAATTATGAAACACGTGGCTGACGTCTGTAAGCGATTTTGAAATAAAAAAGATCGATTTTTGTTGGAATAACAGTTTGATCTCATGAGATAAGAGTTGCCAACAATTACAGCTCTAGATTAGCAAAGTGGCGACCATTTATATGCTAAAAATCATATAATATATCGTGGTACGGCAACATGCTTCCTATTCTGAGACGTTCAGCACATCAGTCACTCCACCTTAGCAACGTAATTAAAGCATAAAGCATTTTTTTTCTTCACAATATCATTATTTTTCCGGATGTTGTTATGAAAAACTGCGAAAAAGAACAAATTCGAAGATTTTGGGTCATTTGTCAGCATGTCTACTCCCCCCCCCCCACTACCCTACCCCCCAAAATAATAATCTGTGTCTGCTTTGAGTTAAGAATGACTTTTTCTCAGCATTTGTTTGTCCGAAGAATAATGACGTGAGAAAAGCCGAAATAAACATTGTTATTATTATCACTGATTTCTTTATTTTGCCTCTTAATTACCTTAGCTTTAACTATCAACCATTACACATTCGTCACAATAAAAAGGAGCTTAAAATGGAGTTTTAGAATTGCCCGCAGCTGTTAGCGGATAGTTTAAGATTACATTTCCGCGTACTAACTGCCTATTTGCGATAACACTCAGCGAGTTATTGTTCGAGAAAATCTTTTGTTTCATGTGTCTGAAGGTCAAATGGTATACACATCACCACCACTAAACGGCAAATGCAGAAATAATGGGGTTGTTTCCTTTAGTCAAAAGTACTACTTTTAGTCACTGAAATTGATAGAATAAGCAAAAAATAATAATAATAATAACATAGACGCAGAAAATATTTTTATTTTCCAACAGTTGTTTTTTAATTAATTTTTTAAAATGTCCGATTTTTCAAACAAGGCGTGGTTTGATGACGTCACAAATGATGCATTTGGCGCATCTTTCTCCCACGGTTTCACGTTATGATAATCAACCAGCGAATTAAAATTGCGCTCTACGCTTGCTATCAACCATATCGTTGCCAATACACGTGAGTAAAGATGCGAATTAAATATTTTGGTCTGTGAATGGCAACATTGAACGGCATTTCATCATTTGTGAAGTCATCGGGCTGAAACATAAACAATGAAAGTGCACCGAATTAAGTTTTTTTTTTTTTTTTTTTTTTTTTTTTTTTTTGAATATTAAACTTAAAGAAATTTTTTAAAAAACGGTCAGATCCCATGTTTTTAAGCATGCTCTTTCAGAAAAAAGTACTTTTAAAATTTCGGAAACAACCCCATTACTATTGCAAATATCCAACGCGCTTCATATTATGGTAGCTATCATTATTCAGGGAAAGATTTCATAGTTCTTGAGAATCGTTGTAGGTAATAAATTTTCTGCAACTAAGTGGTTAAACTCAAATTTGTTTTGTGGTTAAAATAAAGTTTCAAAGTGAAATCAAATTCACTAGAAAATAAGACCTTATAATTTTCCAGAAAAAATTCTGATAACTAACCTTAAGACAAAATTTCACCAAAATAGTAACAGGTAATTTGAATTATTTCCCTCAATCGGATAAAAGATTATTGTAGTTTAGCAATATTAACATGATAACAATAATAATGCAGGAAATAATCGAACTTTGTAAGAACCTTATTTCATGAAAATGATAGAACCTTACACAAGGACGTTTTTTATTTTGTATTCGTTTCGGAGCATCCATCTCTGCGACGGTTTTTTTTTTCTTTGTATTTTTCTCACACTAGTTAACCCTCTCATACTGGATTTTTAGGAAGCTCTTTCTAAGTTAATTTGGCTTCAAATTAGCTTCAAATCATCATGTACATCATTCCGAATCAAAATGTCCGGTTGTTTTGGAACGTTCCAGAACAAAATTTTCGATTTGAAAACCTTGAGCATGGCAACGGCTTACATGAATCAACTTCGTGAGGCTCTATAAGGCCCGCAGGCTGTACGTTGGGCACTACGGCAAAAAAGAAAAGAAAAACTTTTTTTCCCTTTAGATTTTGACATGCTCGTGAAGCAGTGATGCCGATTCAACATTCTTCATGCGCTATAACTAGGTTTGCCAGATTTCCGAAATGTTCAACCGGGACACCGGCATGCCCCCTCGCCCAAATCAACGTCGCTTGGTATACAAAAGAGTACACACTTGTGGCTGTTTTTTTTTCTTTTGAGTGTTAGGGCAGTTTATTCTCAATGCTATGAATAAATGGTAACTAATTATGAAACTAAAGCAGAGGTTCTAAAAACTGATATAAGCAGATGAAAGTTGAACATTTCACTTCTAAGATAATTAAAAAAAAAAAGAAGAAGAAACACTTTGAAAGAGGATTAAAAAAATGAACAATATTTGAATATACTTTCCGTTTTACAGGAATTTTTTTAGAGTATCTTTTTTGGTTTTAATCTTGTAAATATCCTTACAAGCTACTCCCCGGTATTAATTTTACAAGTTAATGTTACAAATGATTAAGTAGTTATCCAAAACAATCCTTCACAGTTAATTATTTTTAGACCTCTTTGGTCATTTGTAACCAAATTTATCTTTTTCCGGGACGTGAAGTAAACCGGTCGGGACACCGGGATTTGTTTGAAAACCGGGACTGTCCCGGTCAAACCGGGACGTCTGGCAAGCCTTGCTATAACTAACCCTTAACTAAATTCGCCAAAGATGGAAGTTCCGTCCAAGAGGGTTATGAATAGCGTTAAGAATATTGTCTCAATCAGGGGAAGAGATGTTGCAGTGAATAACTGGCGCTGTGCTGACGCACAATGCAGCAATCTAAATATGGAGATGCGACTGATAAAGCAATTTTTCTCGACTGGATGCACAACTTGTGTTGAGATACCGTCCGCAGATTGTGGAAGTTGCTTTATTTTACCACATTTCAGTTGTGCAATCTGACCGAGATGAGACAACATTGCTGATAAGTATATCCTGCAAAAACAAGGCTGTAAGAATAGGTTGTTCCGTTGATAAAAAAGGCTTGGAAATCGGTTGTGAAAAAAAAAAAAAAAAACGCTACAATCATGAAGACGACAGTAAATTATATTGAGATGATTTTTTTAACTATTAAGTGATTACATTAATTATTAAAAACTACTCAAAAATTATTACAGAGGTTGGCAGATTTGAAAACGCAGAATCCTCTTATCCTCATGTAAATAACAGCCGATAATCGAGTAACCCGCGTGTTTCAACGATGAAACTCGCGCCACGGCATGATAATTTGATTCTATGTTTTGGTAATGTTCGACATGCAGGGAAAGGTTTTTATCGTGACGAGGATGAACTCGATCCGGTCACTTAACTGTTTTACTGGTAAGGCCAGGGGCAAATCCAGGATTTTTTTCACACTACCTATTTTTGTGAAAGTACTGTGTATCAATAATCTATTTTTGTGAAAGTTTTTTTATTAGCATTGTATTTGGGATCTTTCAAAGGCACATTCTACTTTTTGTTAAGAAAATTAGAGCAATATAAATGGTAGTTAGAAAGGTTCAAATGTTGTTTACTATTATTTCTAACGTGTTTTTTTTTTTTTTTTTTTTTTTTTTTTTTTTTTTTTTTTTTTTTTTTGAGGGTAGGGGGGCTAAGAGGTAGGGAAATTACCATTTTATCTCAGCTAAACAGGCTTTGTACTGTGTTCAATTCAGGAAATTATCATCCCCCAAAACGATGCTACGTTGCGTAAATGCTATTTCGCAAAAAACAGCTAAAAATGGGTTTAATACTATGAAAAAGTTGTTACTTAAGCTATTGTTCATATAAATCATCTTAGCATATCATTTTATGAGTAAACTGTTTCAAACAGAAAAACAAGTTTTCTATTTTAGAAAAAGATTTTGTAAAATTTCGATTTTTTAATATTGTTTCTAGAATGTGCAGATTTTCAAAGATAGTTTTGTGAAGCTGCTGATTTTATAATTTGATTTTCGTGAAAGTACCGATTTTAAAATAAAATTTTTGTGAAGGTACCGAAAAACGGTAGTAAAATCAGCCTGTATTGGGCCCTGATGGCTGTGTCATCTCAGGGGAATGTAGAAACGAAAAAATGGTTGAAAATTAACGCTATCCACTGGAGTTTAGGGTTAAAATTTCAAGTATCAAACTATCATCAAACAGGCAATGGCTTCGTTCAAATGTAGAAGCAATTTTCACCCGTCCTACCTCGACGGGCGACTTTTGAGTATTTGATAATCATTTGAAAAACACATGTACATTTTGATTACAGCAAGAGGGTAGTGAGAAATACTTTGTTTTCAGCCATAATATGTAGGTACGTTTTGAATGATTAACTTTACAATTTCATTCGTGTATGTTTTTTTCAAAAACTTATATGTGCCCCTTATACTAGCTTGACCACGGATTGTATGTAATTTGGAAATCGGCCAAGTAAAGACGATTCCATCTGAATGAATGTAGCAGGGGAAAAGGGAAAATAGTGATGGGCTATTGATACACGCGTTTTATAATGTAACTAGCGCCTTATTCATTTATTGCATTATCTAAAATAAAATGTGGGGAAGCAAAAATAGTTACTATGGAAACAACAAAAAGAAAATGAAATGTTTTCATTTCGTTCAGGAATGTATTAGCAAACTGGTATGCTTAAAATTATGTTGTGAATAGATAAATCAATTAATTTTTGTATTGAGAATATAGATCGAATACATCTTAGATGAAAAAAATATTGCAGGGAGCAAATTTTCATTTTTACAAAACTGGGGCTAAATAATAACTAACACCCCTATAAACTAATAGATACGTCCATTTCCCCCTATAAACCGGATATTAGCCTTTCCATGTAATCGATGGTCAGATAGTAAAAAGCTCAAACTTTAAGGTGAGAACAAGGTCAATGCGCGTAGACATAAGCAATGGAACGCCGTCTTTAGTTCGTTAAAAATGGAGTGTGGAGGGCGAAAAGGAGTTTCCGAGAGAATCTTTTTTTCCTTTCTATTTTGTTTAAAAAAAAAAAAAAACCCAGGACACACACAAACACGGCAGGTAACGATGCAAGCTGTTTCTACATCCGGCGTTCAGGAGGTTCAGCCAGGTTTCCTAGAATAGCTTGGCTATAACAGTCGAAAATGCATTCGAGCCAAGAAGTTCGTGAACTGAAACTATACACCCCGGAAGGTTGGAAAGAGCAGGATGATGTATTTAGTGAGTGGAAGAAAATAAGAAGAAAACAACATCAGCTATGGGATGAAATGTAAGCGAAAACAAATTGAAAGCCACTAATACAACTCTTTATAGATACAATTGAATTGGAACGTAAGAACCACTATAAATATTCGAATGATCCTTACCCACAGTGTGGCAATAGTCCATTTAATTTTTCGTCTGAAGTTGTTTTTGATAAAGGCTCAGTGCTACTGATTGCGTTTATAGCGTTAAAGAAACTTTTTTTTTTAATGAACACTGGACTCAGTACTGTTTGACGACGAGTCTACCATCCAGACGAGTCTACCTGAATGAGGGAGAAAAGTAAAATTTGTATGCACGTGTTCCGCTCTCTTGAATGTGACTCTGCTTAATTCAGAGGCTATATACATCCGCAAAAACTGGTATTGCTGAAAACTAATGGTTGAGTCCATTTTCGCCTGTAAATCGGATGCTTGCCTTTCCATGCAATCCGTGGTCAGACAGCATATATGATAAAACATGAGTAGAGTTTTTTGTTAAAAAAATACTGAGAAAAATGATGAATTTTCAGAAGATTCGAGTTTCAACTGATTTTTGAGCTTAAAATCAGGAAAATAATATTTAAAAGAACCTCGTAGCAAATTTATGTGTGTGTGTGTGTGTGTGTGTGGTTTATCATTCGTTTACATTTCTAAGCTAAGAACCTTCAAAAGACTTTTTTTAAGTAAAAAGAAGTGTTAAGCCACAAAAGTACATGCGTCAATGGACGCTGAATTTATCTCCTCATTTATCATTGAATCTCCTCGTCATCCATTATGGTCTATTTCAACTGTTTTAGCTCTGGTCAAGAAAGTTTAGCTTTTAAGCATTTTCCAACTAGTCATTAGTAAAAAAAATTTAATTACATTTATCAAATTTCGACTGCAGATAAAACTCTACTAAGCGGTATATATAAATTGAACTTAGTACAAAAATACAGAATTTAACCCACTTGAACAATGGCGCATTAAAAACCCCCATCATGAGTTCATGAGTAATGAATGTTCCACCATTAAGTACACTCGGAATACTAAAATGAACTAAAGATATTCCCCATTGTACACGAAAACAACGAACGCGTAGGCGATTGGTAATACTCACGAAAAATACAAAAAATAATAATAATAACTTCTACTTTTCTTTTAATAGTAAGAAAACGATTGGGAAAAACATTGGTGGAACTATTAGCCGACGTGGAAGTCACTTCAGTAACTTTGATTAAAAGTTCAGTGTACTCTCATTGTCGCCATGGGAACGGAAGGGATATTTCAAAAAACACACACACGATGACGCACGCTTAATCCGTAGAAAAACGTTTCCTGAATGACAAACGAGTCATTTAGAAAATATTCCACCCACAATTGTAGGTCGATCAAGCTGGCTGGATATTTTTTTTTCAATATAGAAATATATATATAGGTAGATATTTTACCAGATGGACTCTGTGTGTGTACGTGAGCGATAATGGAGGAGATACACCCATGATTCGCCTACCCTTTTGAAACGTGGACTCGCCCTTTTGCATTTCCTGCTTAGACAATTTTGCAGAGCTCTCTCTACCTACACTATCGCCCGGTGAAAGGCCAAGTTCACTGATTAAAATTCCGGACGTAGTGTAAATATAAAATAACATGAAAGATTAGATTTAATTTCCACATTTTAGAATAAGTATTTGGATAAATAGATCCTGTGCGCAGAGAATTTAGAACATGTGTTTGCAGAATCGTAGCAGACGATTTTGGGAAAAAAAGATCGGAGAGAAAATTATTTTTCTGTTATTCACATTGCTGAAAAATGCAAAAAGTTTTGATCAGATTTTAGTTGCACCACATTATGGCACTATTTATACTGCTGTAACAATTGATTTGTTTTGTAACAATGGTTATAAGCCACCTTTCCCTCTTTTTTAATGGAGGAACGCAGTGCGAGAAGTAGTAATGCAGATGTGAAGTGAAGAGAGTTCGCAGTCGAACGAATGACGAAAGGTTCTGTGGTGTTGACATTGTTCTTACCCTTTGAGTAAAATTTAGTGTTCTAGTTAAAATATGTCTTCACGTAAGATTTGTGTGGACCTTCAATGAATATTTAAAATATTTCAAGTTTTCAAGGAAATTTGGAAAAAAGGATTTATTTTTTTTCTTTCATAACAATTTTGTCTAGCATCGAAAATAACCTTACACTTTAAAATGATACTGTCGTCCAATACAAGAAAAATAATTTTTGATAATTAGGAATGATAAAAGAACATTACTTTAACGACCCCCCCCCCTCCCTCTCGAAGCTTGAAAATCATAGAGATGGTGAGAATTAAGCAAATAAACAAGGGTTTTTACTGTAACAACAGTAGAAAATCATTTTTTATCAAACGAAAAAAAAAACATAGACTCATGAGAATCGACTCAATAGTACGTTACGTAAGAGATATGATGCTAAAAATGGCAAAAAAAAAAAAAAAAAGAGTAAGAGCTAAAGAGTCAAAATTCAAATAAAATCTACAAAATAAATTACTTAAGCACGAAAAAAACTATTTTGGTTTATGCCGAGGATGAGTAAAAAATGCTTCATTATTCAATAATTATTTACACGTTTTGACGAAATTCCAAGATACTTTGCATTGCATAAAACTAGTTAATAGTTATGAAAGGCATTTAACGTAAATTATTAGGCCGAATTAATAATCATATTTAATATGAAATGCGAGAATTACAGAAGAACGCTTCTTCTAGCACACGATTACTAGCAAGGTGTAATGAAATATTAAAAAAAAGTGTTTAGAAAGATTCCAAATATTTCTTACCGATTCCGATGTAAAGCTTTACGTTTTTTTTTTTTTTTTTTTAAATACAAAAAATTTGCGCACACATAATTGTGTGAATACTAGAAGAAGCTTTCTTTTCTTTTTCCATTTTTCATATCTTATTTGAATAAATGAATAAGAGAAAGCATATTTAAACCTTTACTTGAATCCCATTTTCATATTTTGAGTCCACAGCTCGCGTGGAACGAAGGACGACACGAAAAAATTCCGGCACTGATCACCCCAAATTCAGTGAACATATAATATCAAAGAAAATCCTCTCTTCCACATGAAGCAATTTTAATGTACACTAAAGGCATTCTTATTGCTTACGCCACGCGTAAAACAAAGATTACTAAAATTGCTGTTTCAGAACAACCAACATCATAAAGCTCTAGATCAGCGGTCGCCAGTTGCCAATGGGTGACTACTTCATTGAAAATGGGAAGCAAAAAAAAATCAGGTCTTACTACCTAAAGTGGCGACTTTATTTGTTAAAAATTATATTGTATATCGTGCTATGGCGATATGCTATCTTGAGACGTTTAGCGCGTCAGTCGATTCCATCTTGGCAATTTAATTCTCAGCTAACTCCCTTAAGTTAAGGTTATTTATTTTTTGCGCTGAGTATATTTTTTAAAAAAAAGGCTTCCAAACGTCAAAAGTGGCTACCATTTTTAGTGAGTCTGGTTAGCCAGTAGCTACTATTCAGAATCTCTAGTACAGCCTTACTTACAATACCAGTCCCGTACCGAATCATCTCCCTACCCTAAAACAAGATAGAAAACCATTTAGGTATGTGTGTGTGTATCGTTTTTCCCTCCTTAGAAAAGTTAAGATTTGTCCGAGTATCAAGACTTAATGCATTTGCAGCGATCCCACTTTAGGATCTTCTCGTTTCCGCTATGCATTAAATGAGTGGTAAATTATTTTTTATACAGTTGCACACGATTCTCATTACATTACTTTTATGAGCAAGAACAGAAATCACACTGAATGGTACTCCGCAACGTATTTCTCGTATCTATCCATTACATTTAATAAAATAAGATGTTTGTTTCTGTGTGTGTGCGCGCTTCTGACGGGAAAAGGTCAAGTTCTAGAAAACATGATATTTGGTATACCTGGATTAATTGAAGTATTCGTGACAGATCCTCTTTCGGAAAATCGAAAATTCCGGATAAAAGAGGTACTTAAAAATGACCGTCAGAAGAGAGCAGAAACGTGAACTTTAGCTCTAAATATTGTCACAACAAAATGATTTACATATAATGTTTTTTATTATTTTACAGTAATTATCCCTCTTAGCGGCAGGACGCGCCCACTCAATGCTTTTACCTCATATAGCCCTCAAATACTTACCTACAAGTACTTAAAATTTTTTGCGCCCCCCCCCCCCCCCCCCAGCAATCCAGCTTGTGCTCTGTATGAATGTTATATTCGACAGATAAATTCCTCTTTTTTCATATAATGGGGTTGTTTCCTTCAGTCAAAAGTAGTACTTTTAGTCACTGAAATTGATAGAATAAGCAAAAAAATAACATGGGCCCAGAAAATTCTTTCATTTTCCCAACAGTTATTTTTTAATTAATTTTTTAAAATTGTCCGATTTTTCAAACAAGGCGTGGTCTTGATGACGTCACAAATGATGCATTTGGCGCATCTTTCTCCCACGGTTTCACGTTATGATAATCAACCAGCGAATTAAAATTGCGCTCTACGCTTGCTATCAACCATATCGTTGCCAATACACGTGAGTAAAGATGCGAATTAAATATTTTGGTCTGTGAATGGCAACATTGAACGGCATTTCATCATTTGTGAAGTCATCGGGCTGAAACATAAACAATGAAAGTGCACCGAATTAAGTTTTTTTTTTTTTTTTTTTTTTTTTTTTTTTTTTTTTGAATATTAAACTTAAAGAAATTTTTTAAAAAACGGTCAGATCCCATGTTTTTAAGCATGCTCTTTCAGAAAAAAGTACTTTTAAAATTTCGGAAACAACCCCATTACTATTGCAAATATCCAACGCGCTTCATATTATGGTAGCTATCATTATTCAGGGAAAGATTTCATAGTTCTTGAGAATCGTTGTAGGTAATAAATTTTCTGCAACTAAGTGGTTAAACTCAAATTTGTTTTGTGGTTAAAATAAAGTTTCAAAGTGAAATCAAATTCACTAGAAAATAAGACCTTATAATTTTCCAGAAAAAATTCTGATAACTAACCTTAAGACAAAATTTCACCAAAATAGTAACAGGTAATTTGAATTATTTCCCTCAATCGGATAAAAGATTATTGTAGTTTAGCAATATTAACATGATAACAATAATAATGCAGGAAATAATCGAACTTTGTAAGAACCTTATTTCATGAAAATGATAGAACCTTACACAAGGACGTTTTTTATTTTGTATTCGTTTCGGAGCATCCATCTCTGCGACGGTTTTTTTTTTCTTTGTATTTTTCTCACACTAGTTAACCCTCTCATACTGGATTTTTAGGAAGCTCTTTCTAAGTTAATTTGGCTTCAAATTAGCTTCAAATCATCATGTACATCATTCCGAATCAAAATGTCCGGTTGTTTTGGAACGTTCCAGAACAAAATTTTCGATTTGAAAACCTTGAGCATGGCAACGGCTTACATGAATCAACTTCGTGAGGCTCTATAAGGCCCGCAGGCTGTACGTTGGGCACTACGGCAAAAAAGAAAAGAAAAACTTTTTTTCCCTTTAGATTTTGACATGCTCGTGAAGCAGTGATGCCGATTCAACATTCTTCATGCGCTATAACTAGGTTTGCCAGATTTCCGAAATGTTCAACCGGGACACCGGCATGCCCCCTCGCCCAAATCAACGTCGCTTGGTATACAAAAGAGTACACACTTGTGGCTGTTTTTTTTTCTTTTGAGTGTTAGGGCAGTTTATTCTCAATGCTATGAATAAATGGTAACTAATTATGAAACTAAAGCAGAGGTTCTAAAAACTGATATAAGCAGATGAAAGTTGAACATTTCACTTCTAAGATAATTAAAAAAAAAAAGAAGAAGAAACACTTTGAAAGAGGATTAAAAAAATGAACAATATTTGAATATACTTTCCGTTTTACAGGAATTTTTTTAGAGTATCTTTTTTGGTTTTAATCTTGTAAATATCCTTACAAGCTACTCCCCGGTATTAATTTTACAAGTTAATGTTACAAATGATTAAGTAGTTATCCAAAACAATCCTTCACAGTTAATTATTTTTAGACCTCTTTGGTCATTTGTAACCAAATTTATCTTTTTCCGGGACGTGAAGTAAACCGGTCGGGACACCGGGATTTGTTTGAAAACCGGGACTGTCCCGGTCAAACCGGGACGTCTGGCAAGCCTTGCTATAACTAACCCTTAACTAAATTCGCCAAAGATGGAAGTTCCGTCCAAGAGGGTTATGAATAGCGTTAAGAATATTGTCTCAATCAGGGGAAGAGATGTTGCAGTGAATAACTGGCGCTGTGCTGACGCACAATGCAACAATCTAAATATGGAGATGCGACTGATAAAGCAATTTTTCTCGACTGGATGCACAACTTGTGTTGAGATACCGTCCGCAGATTGTGGAAGTTGCTTTATTTTACCACATTTCAGTTGTGCAATCTGACCGAGATGAGACAACATTGCTGATAAGTATATCCTGCAAAAACAAGGCTGTAAGAATAGGTTGTTCCGTTGATAAAAAAGGCTTGGAAATCGGTTGTGAAAAAAAAAAAAAAAACGCTACAATCATGAAGACGACAGTAAATTATATTGAGATGATTTTTTTAACTATTAAGTGATTACATTAATTATTAAAAACTACTCAAAAATTATTACAGAGGTTGGCAGATTTGAAAACGCAGAATCCTCTTATCCTCATGTAAATAACAGCCGATAATCGAGTAACCCGCGTGTTTCAACGATGAAACTCGCGCCACGGCATGATAATTTGATTCTATGTTTTGGTAATGTTCGACATGCAGGGAAAGGTTTTTATCGTGACGAGGATGAACTCGATCCACATATGATGCTCTTTGGCGCATCTTTGTACAACGTTTCCACGTTATGATCATCAGGAAGCGAATTGAAATTGCGCTCTACGCTTGCTATCAACATATCGTTGCCAATACAAGTGAGTAAAGATGCAAATTAAATATTTTGCTCTGTGAATGGCAACATAGAATGGCATTTCATCATTTGTGATGTCATTGGCAAGAAATGTAAACAATAAAAGATCACCAATTTATGTATTTTTCTTTAAATATTAAACTCAAACAAATTATTTAAAAAATGGTCAGATCCTATGTTTTTAAGCATGCTCTTTCAGAAAAAAATACTTTTAAAATTTTGGAAACGACCCCATTGCATATGAATTTCACTACTTTTAAAAACACCTTTCGCAGGTATTTAACTGAACGCTACCGAAACGCATTTCCTGCAGTGACAAATAAATTCGCGCTGCACCGGCACTTTTTGATTTCGTCACGCTCACGTTTTGAAATAACGAACATTTCCTGCAGTGTTAAGTCGGCAATTCCAAAAGGAAAAAATAAAATGAATAACAACAAAAACATATAAAAAACGCACACACAGGCGAAATAAATTTCCGGTAAGCTGGCGTTTGTTCCGTTCGTCAACAAAAAGTCAGCAGAACATAAAATTCAAGCACCTTTCGATTTAACAGCAAATAATAATCGTAAGAGTGGAGAATCACCGAAATAGAACAAACAGAACGGTTTGCACTAGAAATATTCATATAAAATCGCTTAAAATATTAATGCAAATCAAGACTTAATTTCAAGGCAGCTCAGTTTCTGTACTTTTCAATGTTACGCGTATTTGTACAAATTAGATGGAAACAAGGAGCATTATTGTATGAAAATAACAGGAATTTCGTAATATTGTTTTGGCAACTCATAGTTTGGTTTCTACTATCTTTACGAAACTTTTCTACGTGGCGAAATGGTGTCCGTAAAAATGCTCTAATATCGAAAACTAAGAGATTTCAAAACTATAACAAGCCTAACAAGAAGTTCTGTCTAGAATTAAACGAGCCTACTTTCCCGTATACCCGTATCTACTTTCTAGTATCTGATCAATATTCTAAAAAATAGATAAAATCGCAAATTGTTTTAAACATATATTTTTAATATTTTAAGCTGATTTCTAGGAATAAAATACGCCTCACTCATCTAAAAAATTAAATGCGTAAAAAAAAAAGGAAAACGAACAAATAACATAGTAGCACTTTTGAAACAAAGCAGCTAATACACTTTTTTCCATTAAACAAATTCTTCAACCGCTTTCAAAAATAAAAAAAAATAAACTTAACAAGCTCATTAAAATAAATACATCATATCAAAAAAAAAAAAAAAATCGTTTGTTTTCCCCTGTTGCCAAAAAATAATTTTTAAATGAATTAATGTACTTTCCAAAATAAATAAAAACAATACTTCGAGTTTATCCACTGTCATATTAACAATAATTATTTCACAGTTAAAACCATGGCTGCGGAGTCGGAGTCATTCTCATTTTGGTATAAAAAAGTCAGATTCGGGAGTCGAAGGTATTTAATTGCAAAGACCCAGAGTTGGAATTGGCCATTTCCCTTCGAGTCCGCCACTATGCCAATGTTTGTGGAGTCGGAGTCGGACTTATTTTGAGATAAAGGAGTCGGAGTCGAATATCCAAGAATCGGAGTCAGTTATTTTTCCTCCGTGTACAAATTTCTGCCAAAGTTACGAAGCCAGAGTCGGAGTTCGACTAATTGTCGGGCACAGGAGTCGGAGTCAGGTGCCACAAAATTCTCGGAGTTGGAGTCGGGAGGTAGTCGTCAAGAGCTATTTCCAACAAAATTTGTTTGAAGTAAATCTGCCTTCAAGTGCGGAATCTACATTGACTTTCAGTTTCCCCGTAGGCGCTAATGTTAAGGGATTTGAACTGTTCAAAATTGAACGGAAAATTGTTCAAATCAAAAAAATATTTTATATACATGTTTTTCATCAAAAGCTTTTTCCTACAAAGTTTGTATGAAGAAAATTCGCCTCGAAGTTCGGAATTGCCTTGAATTTCCCCGTAGGAACTAATGTTAAGTTTTCTTGAACTGTTCAAAATTGAACGAAAAATAGTTCAAATCAAAAAGTGAAATATAGGAATGAGGTGTCCTCGCTGAGATCTTTCGAACAAAAAAAAATGTTCGAATCGGACCATTCACTCAAAAGTTATTAGGGCGGAGGGAAAGACATTTTTTTCCCCATCTCAATACCCTACTTCCCCCCATTTTAAATTTTTCGATATTTATTTATTTATTTTTATTGATTTTTTTTATTTTATTTTATTTATTTTTTTTTAAATTTTTTTTATTTTTTAATTTTTTTTCATTTATTTTTTATTTATTTATTGATTTTTTTTGCGATATTTTCAAGATGCATTAAGCCTTCTTTCATGCTTTTTTCTTCTTTCTTTGACTTTTACTGGGAAAGTAGGCTAAAAACTGCAACACATCATTAAAGACGATTAATTTATATGGTGGAAAGAAATTAATATGGTTATTTAATGTTCGTTTAATATTTTGCGTTATACTTGCTAGAACTTCTACCATAGCCGCATTGAGCGACTAATATAATTAATTTTCGAAGAAATTACAAAATATTTAATCGTATCCGATCAGTGACGTAGCGAGAAATTTTTCACAGGGGAAGTTCACACGAAATTTTTCGAAATTATAGGCCGAAAAGCGCATCTTAAGGACCTTGTATGTGCGTTCATACATATAATTTTGTTGCTTCATGCCCCGCCCCCCCATTCTGGCTACATCACTGTATCCAATAGCTTAGTTTAATGAAAGTTTTTCAAAAATATTTTCATAACGTATGGATTGAACAGAAATAATTTCGAACAAAAATATTCTTTGCACAAGAGTCTCTCAGACATAAAATGGCTCTTTTTTGTATAATAAGAGGTTGTTCTAGCGTTCAGGTGCAGCTCTAGACTAGGAATTCTGAATAGTAGCCACTGGCTACCTATGTCACAAAAAATGGTAGCCACTTTTTTTAAAAAATAAATATTTAGTGCAAAAAATAAATACCGAATTACGTTGGCAAGGAGAAGTCGCCTGACGCGCTGAACGTCTCAGGATAGGAAGCGTATTATCGTAGCACGATATACAATATGATTTTCAACAAATTGAGAAACACATGGTCGTTACTTTTGGCAACCAAGACTTAATTTTTCGGAAGATATTTTCAATGAAATGGTCACCCGTTGGCGACTGGCGACCGCTAATTTAGAGTTTTACGTTCAGGTATAAATATTTTCCACACTAAACGAACAGACTATGAGGATAAACAGTCCCACAATTCGCAAAAATATATTTTTATAATTATAATGTATTTTCTACTTTACCACTTGTTTCATTCAGAGATTTGGAGACATTTTCTGTTTTAAGTTGAATAACTATTTTTAAGTGACGAAAACAAACACTCAAACGATGCGAATTTGAGTTATGCTTGAACCTTTTCGCTAACAAAATAGTACAGCTGGCTAATTAAAATATTCTTTACATAAATTTGCAAACATTCTAATTTTTGCGGCCAGGTGTCGTGACTGCATTTCTTGTGTAATGATACATTTCATTTTGAAAAATACCAAAACAACGTGCACCAACTTTCGAACCAACAACCGAGTTAAAAATTGTGTACTACGTGTAAAGGAAGAACCCGTAAGAGTAGATGCGAGTCCGAACCCAGTATCATGAAATAATGTAAAATGATATATTTTTATAATTTGTCACGTAATTATCTCTCAGAGAGGGGAAAAAAAGCTGAATTTCAAACAAATGGTTCGATATTATCAAATATTTTGATAAAATGGAACTCCAATCGATCGTTTTCGTTCGCCATTTTCTTCTTATTCAGAAGATGCTCTCAACATTGGTAATTCTGTCTTAAGGCTTCATTGTTTATCACTTTTTTCAACATAGAATTGAAGTTAAGTTCGTTGTTGCTGAAAAAAACTCAAGACACATTACGAAACTGTTTACGGTTACGGCATAATAATAAAACTACAAACATTATACGGGAATTGTAAATCGAGTTGCGTTCTTTAAAAATTTACTTGAAATTGAAACTACAGTTCTTGAATTATATATCGATAGATATTAGATCTTAATTCAAAATTCAATGGCGGCTGAAAGAGGTAAAACCAAGATCGCGTCGCTGACGTAGGATATGACCTTTCCAATGAGACATCTGGTGCTTTGTCTGCGAAAAATCGAATTGTTTTAATTTTATTGATTGTTATTTTTTTTCCTTTAATTTCTTAAATGACCCCAAATCCAGCGTATTCAAGATCTAGAAATGCGAGTTTGCATAAGAGCTAACACGAGTTTAAAATTTAATACGATGTTAAATTTAAAAAAAAAAAGAAATTGGATTTCTTGGAATTTATAGCGCAAAAAATGAACAAAATTCAAATCATATCATTATTTTTTACATTAATTGACACTTAATTCTGATTACTTTGGAACTATTATCGACAAAAGGTGGCATTGTAAAATCACGAGTGCGAAAGGAAAATTTTTCACGACCTGTTTCTTGTATTTTTTTAGTTTCTCAAGTAAAATAAAAATATTACTCGAAATTACCTCTTGCAAAAAATTTTACAAACAAAGAAGACGAAGCATATTGACGCGAATATGAATGTAACTTAAAACTGCCTTTGACGCAGTACGCTCCGAAAAAATAATTTTTATTATATATATTTTTTTAATTTATGCTAAAAGTATGTGTACTCGTTCTAATCAAAACTAATTTTTTTTCTTAATTAAAAAAAATAAAGCAAAATTTATTCTCGCTACTTAGTTTTTTTATGTAAGCCAAATGAAGTAACGAAACAACCAATTAGCTTTTTGAGCATTACTAAAACAAAAAAAAATCACTTTAAATAAAGTTTAATAAAACAAATTAACGGCATTGAGTTTTTTTTATAGCACAGGAAGGTTTTGAGCAGGTCAAGACCGGACCTGCTCAAAACCGGGAGTGGCGACCGCTAATCTTGCTCTTAACATGTTTTGTAATTGCTGGAGAACAAATATTAATTTTCAAAAAAATACGAAACAGACGATTTCTCAAAAAATATAAGTTTTGTGCGAAACTTATTGAAATTAACGATCTACCGTATAACTTAACTTTTTGACGAAAGTCGTTAATAGAAATTTTAATTAGTCAACCAAACATGATTATTATTATTAGTTACTTATCTATGATAATAAAACTAAAGCATAAATGCGGCAGTGAGAAGCAAAGGGATGCAAGTGGACTACTTTAAGTTTCGAGTAAAACGCGTTTGAAGATCAGATCCTAGGTAGGTTTTCATTGAAATTTTTTTTCTTCTAAATCATGCCGTTAGATATTGCAGTTGGATATTATAGGTTACTTTTTTTATACAGATTTTGTTTTTTACTTTTATTACTTCCAACAAACGATTTTTAACTTTCCTAACTATTTGGTAAATACTACACCTGAAATAATTTTCGTATTTAATTGCCCGAATGAAAACTGAATAAAGTCTTTCATGAAAATGAACTGATTTAATAAAATGGTAAATGTTTAATAAAAATATTTTAGTTCGCAAATCATTAAATTGCTATGATTACATAAGCTCTTATGAGCCAAAAATCGACACCAATAGTTTTTGAAAAATTTTTAACAGAAGAATAACATCTAATACTCGACTCAAAATTACCAATAAATAATTTTTGGTTTTTACTTTTATCATTGAAAGTATCCGACTGTGAATTGATTTACAACAGTAAAATAAAAATCAATTTCTTCAGAGTTTTAATTTCAAATAGCCCAACTAAAATTACCGTATTAAAATCAATCCTAACACTAAAACGCTTTAATATGTACTTCTACTGCCGTTGTCGAATATTACTCATTGTACGAAGCTTCCGAACAGTTTTGTTTACATTTTAAAGTGCTTAAGTAAATTTTTTAATGCTAAAAACACTCGTTAAAATTCTATGGGGGGGGGGGGGGGAATATTAGTTTCATTGAAATAAATATTAACCCAAAGTTCATTGAAATATATTGTGCCCAAATAATCGCAAATTCCCTTTCAAATTTATTAGTCCAGGCAAAATAAGAGTGCTAAATTATTAGAATTACGTAAGGGTTAGGCATATTGTTCTCGGAGAGACTGCGCTAAGATATTATCAGTGTTGCCACACGAGGAAAACGAAAAAGAGAAACTGTTGAAAACAGTTAATTAAAATGATTTCACTTACCTATCCATGACCACATACATGGGACTGGCAACGTGTCCGATGGGTAGTGCCTTGACACTACTCATTGCAAAAAATAAAATTCTCCGTTCAGCTTTTTCCTTTTTCGGACGCACATACACACACAGAAAAACAAGCAACAAAAAAACAGAGAACACTTATTCCATTAGCTGGATTTGGAATGTTGAATGCGGTTTCCTTCTTCTTGGCAGTTGCAGACGCTAGCTTAAGAAACCATTGTGAGTAATTCCAGAAAGGATCATGCTGACTTCCCGCCGCATGTTACGTCCAAAACATTTGTCCAGGTGTCATAACTGCAGCCTCAGGAAGGAAAAAAAAAAACTAATTAAATATAAAACTAAACTCTAACTTTCAGTTTATTGACTGACATCCAAAGCGCTGTGGAATTTTCTGAGCGGTAGAAAAAGAGCCACGTTATACTAACGCAAAAAAAATAGTTGCAAGTGAAGACAAATTTTTATTTCATAATACGATGGCGATGCTTCAACTCTTTTCAATATGGCATATTATTAAAATAATTTTAATAGTTACTCAGACGTCGATCATGACTTAATCCATGTCACACACAATTTCTTGGAATTTGTTTTACTACGAAACGATTTGTTGTGCAGCAAAAATCCGATCTTGCGTTGGAGTACGGCCAACCATTTGGCGTACCATCCTCGCCGTTCTGCGCCAAGTCAATGAACTAGTCCGTGATTACCGCAGACATGACAGGCAGGTTTGGAAGAGTCCACGGGCGGCAACTACAGAGGGGAGCGCGCCTTTCGGTCGGAGGGGAGGAAAATAAAACTTGAAGGTCATGCTACTGAACTGCCACATAGAAGTAGAAAGAAGGTTTATTATGCTTTTTCTGAAACAATGCCTTCAAAAGAAAAAAAAAACAATGCTTTATTTTTGAAAGAAAACGTTGACCTAATCCGTAATTTCTTTTCCATTCGCACAAATTTTCGTCTGTCACCATGAATGATTTTGAAATATTTTTTTAGTTAAGTGGAATGCTAACTATTTTTAAAAATAGTTTTTCGCAATTGTATTTGGTTTCAAACCAGGAAACGCACGGACCTAAATTATAGAGATGTTTTTTTTTCCTTTGGATAGTAGATTCGTTTAATATCACAAAACAATTGCTCAATTAAAGTGGCTTTTATTCAGCTGCAT
Source organism: Uloborus diversus (assembly GCF_026930045.1). NCBI lineage: Eukaryota > Metazoa > Arthropoda > Arachnida > Araneae > Uloboridae > Uloborus > Uloborus diversus. The sequence goes on along the minus strand of NC_072737.1, from coordinate 157,859,545 downwards.
TGTGTCATAACAGCCGCAAATACATTTATTAAATTCTTTTCATGGGGTTCTACCGCTTTCTTTTTCTTTCAGACAATAGATCTTTTTGCATCTCATTGTTTTTTTTGTTTTTTTTTTGTTTTTTTTTTTTGTATTATTTTTGGCAATTTCTTTCAGATCGGATATTATTTGCATTTGTTATGGTTTTGTTATTAAACTTTAAACACTTAGGTATGGTAATTATGAATAGTTATTCGCTGACAAACTACTTGCACCAAAGCTATTTAAATTAACTCATCCAAAATTTATTTTTTACTTTCATTTTATGTCTGAAAAGCAATAGATTTTTATTCATTCGTATATTTACTTATTTATTTTTTCCAATTTTTTAATTAAATGAATAAAAAATCTGAATTGATATACTGCAATTTATGTAGAATTTTCGAAACATGGAATAATTACCTGGTGGCAACTCTTGATTGAACTGAAGTAAACGGAAATTTGTCAGAAACAATTTTTTTTTACTCTTTTATCTTATTTAAAATGGCTTTTCCCTTTTTTTCTTTGAATGGTCATTCAAATTTTGAAGTGTAATCATATTTAATGCTAGTAACAATGTCTACCTTTTTTGAACAAAAAATATTCACCCTTTTTTTTAAAGCAGAACTGTCTCGTGATCGCTCAATATCACGAGACAGTTAATACTCGTAACAATCAATGAGAATTTAACAAATACTGTCGATAGCCAATCCTCCAAAAGAAACAAAATCGTATTTTTAGTGGTTTAAATTGTTTTGAGCCAATTCGCAACTCCAATAAACTATAGGGGGCGCTGCAGCCACTCTCCAATGGCGGATGAAAAAGGTAAAACAAACAAATGCCGTAACTTATAACTTGCTTTGACGCTTAGAGAATGACAGTAATATTTCATCGTGTTTGTGGGAGACTTTCTTGTGCCCCCACACAGTGCCACCCTTTTCTTCTGAAATTACATTATACCACAAACTGTCTGTGGCCTGTAAGACGTGGAATGGAATGTTTTACCTTTTTCTTTAGTATTATAATTCACCGCAAGGTAGCGTATTCGACCTCTGGAGTTGTGAATAAAGCATGCAGGGAAAAAATAAAACCAAAATTGATTTATTAATTTTGTCACATAAAGTTTTGAAAAATACCACAGGTATTTTATGCATGTGGCACAAGCTTTTTAATTGTTGCCAAAAACAAAAAATGAATAATAGTATAGTTAATTGATCATCAAGTTAACAAATTAATTTCAAGGCTGAACTTAAGCAAGCATAGATTTGCGAATTTCGGGCTTTTGAAACTTGTTAAATGTACAGGTTTTTGATGCTTTGACTTTCCTTGATTCGAATCTATAATTGTTTATTCATATTATTACCAGTAACAAGAGACTTAATGGGACTTGTTCTTTCAATCAATTATAAATATTTCACTCTTTGTTTTGTGTGTATTTTTTTCAAGAGACATTGTTCCAAATAAAAAAATTTTGAAAAAAAAATAGAACCGACTTCAAAATTGCTCTAAAAAGTGAAAAATAATTTTATTCTTTAAACACCATCGATAATACTTTTAAACATAATTTTTGAAGTTGGCGCAAAAACGATCGATAAAACCATTCACAGCCATAACTCAGCTACAAGTATAAATTTAACCACGTCCAGTTTCTTCACTACCACATGCATTACGCATTGATGACAGCATATTTGAGTAACGATATAAACGTTTCGTTCCTAAGTTTGGATGATTTTTTGATAAAAATATGAACGAAGCATGGTTACAATGGATTTTACTTTTTGTTTTTGCGCCAACTTCAAAAATTATGTTTAAAAGTATTATCGATGGTGTTTAAAGAATAAAATTATTTTTCACTTTTTAGAGCAATTTTGAAGTCGGTTCTATTTTTTTTTCAAAATTTTTTTATTTGGAACAATGTCTCTTGAAAAAAATACACACAAAACAAAGAGTGAAATATTTATAATTGATTGAAAGAACAAGTCCCATTAAGTCTCTTGTTACTGGTAATAATATGAATAAACAATTATAGATTCGAATCAAGGAAAGTCAAAGCATCAAAAACCTGTACATTTAACAAGTTTCAAAAGCCCGAAATTCGCAAATCTATGCTTGCTTAAGTTCAGCCTTGAAATTAATTTGTTAACTTGATGATCAATTAACTATACTATTATTCATTTTTTGTTTTTGGCAACAATTAAAAAGCTTGTGCCACATGCACTTTTTAGAGCAATTTTGAAGTCGGTTCTATTTTTTTTTCAAAATTTTTTTATTTCCTTCTTTTTAGTGTAAATGTAGATATTTCAGTAAAAGTAAGAAGTTACCTAGTAAGAAGTGCGGCTCTATATCACTGTATTGCTTTAGAAAAGCCTTTATTCAAAATTATCATTACAATTACTATTAATGTTACAGTTATATGGCACCAAACTTTTATAACAATGAGTTTCATATTGTCGCGTAGATGAAGATAGCGAAGACAATGTGAAAGCCAAATGAAGCGAATACTCGTTAGTCTCAACTCGAGATCTTAATTCAGAACCACGAATGAACGTTACATCTCCTTATATACAACTTGAAAAAGTGCTGGAACTTTCCAGACTTGAAAAGATACAGAAATTAATAGAACATTCGAGAAAATACGGAAAACAGTAGAAACGAAATTTTAGTAAAATTCACTTTGTCCTAGTCGGGATTTGAACCCAGGTTGCTCGTGTGGGAGACGAGAATTCTACCACTGAGCCACCGTTATCCACGGCTGACAAGTGTGAACTTTGCTGCAATATCAGTTTAATCATTTAATAGGGAAATTTACTGTTTTTTGCCCAGAACTTTTTTTCTGAAGAACAAATATGGTCAAACAAAGTAATGGGACCTAAGTTGAGCCATCCTCTATCCATTAAAAAAAGAATCATCAAAATCGGTTCACTAGGTGAGACGCTATGAGTGGACAAACAAAAAAAAAAAACATACATACGGTATGAACTGATAACCGCCTCCTTTTTGAAGTCGGTTAATTAAGAAACCAATCCGAAGCGAAAAAGAAACGTAAGCAGTTCTTTCAATATTCTCGCCAAATAAGGGATAACCTTTTGAATTCTGGGAATCCGCGCCAACAAAACATTGGAGCCAGCTGGTAACATTGATAGCTGGAGAAGAGAACGTGAGCTGAAAATATCTTTTGCTCTTACTGCGGACCTCGTTTATTTTACGAATGAGGGGTGGCAGCTTTCAGTTGCTTCCTTCTCGCAAGAGAAATATTAACACATTCAATAGTTTTGTTTGTTCGTTTTTTGCTATTTCTGGCTTTCCTAAGTCGTTAAAATGACGAAATATTTCATCCGGAAGCTCGATCGGAAATTGATAACAATAATGAATCATGTGATAAATGGAACATCGTTACGAATTGTTTAGATTGTGCATTCTCGCTTCGACATTTTAATTAAGTATGGTTAAAAAATAATATTTTTCGTCTTCTCCCCCTTGTTATTAAATTCAACCCTCTCGGGTTCGAATTTTACTTTTTTTTTAGGGGGGAGGGGGATTTTGTTAAAAGTAATATTGTAAATTAACACATTGAATACCTTCTGTTGAAAATTCGTATCTTAATCCATTAAAAACAAACATCAGTTTAGACATAAAATTGTGCAGGTCAAAAGTTTTTTGCGGATGATTTTTATTTATCGGTTATCCTATTTATCATACAGTGGGCCACATTTTTAAAACTTTGCAGTTAAAAATGATGTATGTTTCAATATAATTTTAACGAATCTGGAATATCTTTATTTACACATTGATACATAATGTACTTGGCCTCCAAACCATATTTTCGAAGTTTCGTTCTGGAAGCATTTGCTAGTTTTGCTACAGATACGGTTTTGGTACATCAAATTCTTCAATTTCACCAAATGACCTAAAAAAATAAAATGAAATAAATTATACACATTACGAATTTTTTTTATTAATAATACATTTTCTTTTTCTTCCATAAAAGATTGCTTTCCTACAGTAAATTTTACCTCTTATTCAAACAGTATCTTTGTCAACATCATCAACGAATTCATAAGCTTTAGTTCGGGAGCAAGATCATCACTTGAGTCCTCAAAATCCTCATCAGTCACCATTTAAGCTTTCAAACAGCCAATGCATCTTGTGTTGATAACCGCTTCTTTCGTGTTTCATCTACAAACAAATAATAATAATAGGAATAATAAATCAACAAATAATACTTTTTAATAGCAAACAACACAATAAATCAAATACATATTGCATTCCAACAAACAGTATGTAACTCACTTTATATCACAGCAAAAACTTCAAAAAAAAAAAAAAAAAAAAATCCAAAATAGTCGCAACTCTATTATCTGAAACTCTTTACCGAAAACTCGTTTAACCGAAGTTGGTTTACTGAATTTTTATGTGTTTATTTACCCTTGTAAGTAAATAACATCGCATTCAAGGTCACTGGGGGCAAACATTTCTATCATTTCTGTTTTTTCTCAAACCCATCAATACATTTTTGGAACACTAAATAATATTATTTTTTAAAATATCATTATATTTCGAGAGCGATTGAATGTGAAAGTCAAGTATTGTTTTGTCGAGTTATTTTTTTACTACATATTACGTTTAAAGTTTAAGAACAAAAAATACAGTTGAATGTATTGTTAACAACGCACAATACAATAAAAATTAAAGTATGTCTTATTAAATTTACTTTGTATTTTCTGACTTGTGTGACATTTAGTGAACAAATTTGCTTATAATTCTTGTAATTTAATCGCAAAAATCAGATTCAGGAGTCATATTATAAACATGAGCATGTTTAAAAAGCCAGAATTTTTTCTGGCTCTTGACAGTCATTTTTCAGTTCAGTGGAACCTCATCTATCCGGCTCCCGTTTATTCGGATCTAAAGTTAATCCGGATCAACTGTGTAAAGTAAAAAAAAAAAAAAAAAAACACACACACAAACACACACATAAACGATTAATTTGATAATGATAGCTGAACTATAAGTTCGCCAAGCATTTACTTTTTATTATTTTAGCTAAATGTACAACTTTTGTATAGACAGTGCAATAAATGAACAATAAATAATAAAGTATTTATAGGAAACAATCCTATGTAATTTCGTGACAAAGCATCGGCCCCCCCCCCCCCCCCCCCATAATAAAATGTATGTCAGCTTATTTAAGGAATGTTCTTACTTATTATCCATGGATAGTAACCGGATTTCAGTTTGCACGGATTTCTATTGGTCCCAGTTCGGATAAACGAGATTGTACTGTACTACTTTTATCCAAAATTTTCGGTTTATTGAATCCTAATCACTTTGGTTAGTGAAGCTTCTACAGGGTTATGTCCTACGCAAGTGAAACTTTTTCCAGTCCTTTAAAAAATTTAATGAGCGATATTTTCTCTTTCTTTCTCGCATATTTAAGCAAGTACGCAAATTTAGAGATTAAAACAAGTTCATATTTATCTGCAGAAGGATATAAAGTCTGGCAACCGACCAGCCGAGCAGGGCTCAATAAACTCTCCTTAGAATAGTTCAGGGAATTCTGTTGGCGCTAGGACAACATTTAGCTTCCAGAAACACGTGATTTCCCATGCAGTTTCCATTTAAAAAAAGTCAGCACGGTAGGGGGTAAAATATGTATTCTGTTTATTGCCAAATTGCCGTTGACATCCGAGCAAAGAAATGTTATCTTTTTAAACATTAAATCCAGAAATATTCGCTTAAAGAATAAAGTTGCTCGTCAGAGGGCGCATTGAAACAAGTAAACTTCGCGATGTAACGTTTATCAATAACAATAATAACCTGTTGTATAAAAACAAAAATTGTGTGCACGAGGGGGGGGGGGGGGGGGGGGGGAGCCTTTTTACGTCGTGCCACACTTGCAAGTAAAATCTGTTATAATCACGAAGTCCTCCAAGTTCCCGTTTCTCAATCCTCTGGGGATGCTGGATCATGAGTGGCTCAGAATCAAAAACTACGGCTGTCTTCATGTTTCTATCCAACGAGTTAAACTATTATGTATAGTGGTTGGTGGTACGGGGGAATTTAGAGTGTAGTCTCTATTACCAGCAGTCTGGTTTTAGAAGACAATTCAGATATTTATTGAAACAATATTTTTAATTCGAGCATGGAAAAAAAATAATAATAAATGAGTAAGTAACTGCTAAAAATGGTATGACTTTCAACATTTTTGGGAGCAATTATCAGTGTTTTTGGGATGCAATGATATTTTCTATTTTGGTTATATTGCACTCGGGAGGAATTTTCAACAGATTTTAGACGTTAAATGGATATATCTACTGATATTAGATGAACTAACAACCTGTTTCAGAGGATTTGTCGACAATTTTTTTCATGTGTTTTGTGTGACGAAATATCTACATAAATTGCATCTTGGTAAATTAATTGGCAATAATTTATAGACTGTTTGCACACTTTTTGAAAATCTTTAAAACTTTTTTTTACCCTCAAGCTTTTTTAAAACAGTAATATGCTTAGGATTTTTTAAAAATTCATTTGAATGAAATTTTAAGTTTGGAATATAACTCAATAAAATAATTAAGAATGACAAGAAAAATGAAATAATTTTTGAATTAATTCCAAACATAAATAAATGTTTAGATTTTATTTTTATAATTTAAGAAAAAATGGCTGATTACTGCATTAAACTTTTTTTAGCTTTTAAAGAAAGTAATTTTAAAGATTTAAGACTTCCAAGAAAACATGTAAGTAATCTATGAATCATTGATAACCTATTTTGTGTTCATATTTAAGTAGACATTAGACAATAAACTATTTGTTTTGTATGCAGAATTTTCCCAAATTTTATTCCAGCAATTAATCTGAGCAAACAAACAAACAAAAATAATAATAATAATAATATGAGAACTAATAAACACATTATTAGTCGCAACATCAGTATCAGCAACTTGATTTTCAAGACCTAGTGCTTGATCATTATTAATATAAGATATTTCATTATCAAATTCGTAGTTCATTCTACGTCGTTCTTGACAATCAAAACATTGTTTCTCGAATTTAGAAAACATAATTTAAAAAAACTTTAAAAGCAGGCAATTACTTACTTCACGTTAATTCAAGAAATCGCTAATTCATTAACACACTCGCGCTCGCAACAATTCACAAGACGACAACCGACAACGTGGGAAAATACTAGTCAGTAAATTGCAATTTTTCTAAAATTTTTGTGCATGAGCAGATTAAACAATTTTCAGAAATGTAAAAACTCGTCAAAATGATTACAAACATTAGAGGTTCGCTATATAGTATCAATGTAAACTTTCAAACATATTTTGAAATTTATTTTGAAACCTGTGCCAATTTTGTTCTTTTGTCAACCATATTTGGAAGATACCAATTCTATGTGAGGAAATCTACATTGCGTCGATATCCGTTTGTGATATGTCATGAGTTTTGCACCAGTTCAACGATATTACAACGAATATTCGACGATCTGTGCTGTCTGAGTAGTGTATATTGAATTTTCATTTCGTTAAAATAAAAACGGTATTACATTTTCCCCCTTTCACTGAAATATTCAAATGTCCATCAGGAGTTAACAGCAGCGATGCTCAACCTATAGTCCGCGAACAGTGAAAATTAAACTATATCATTTTTATAATTGTTATTAAAAGAAAACTTTTGGATCCCCATCTCATTTCACCTAATCTGATTGTTATAAAAAATTACTTCAATCCAATATTTCACCTAATATGATAATATTAATTATAAAAATATTACTTCAATCCTATATTCGGAAGAGTACCAAGTGGTCCTCAGTAGTAAAATGGTTGAGAACCAGTGATTTAGATGAAAGAAGTATTGTAATTATAGTTTTTAGAGATTGTTATCGCATTAAAAAATACCTGTTTCATGATCAACAGTCTAACAATTCATCCTTTATTATGAGAGTTAGTACTAAAAAGATCGTTTTCATCGGCAATCGACATCTTCATTTGGGTTTGGGGTCAAAATGTCGCCACCGAAATGTCGCGGGACAAAATGTCGCGGCCAAAATGTCGCCGGGCCGAAATGTCGCCAGGCCAAAATGTCGCCGATCCAAAATGTCGCCGGCCCAAAATGTCGCCGGGTCGAAATGTCGCCGGTCCAAAATGTCGCCGATCCAAAATGTCGCCGGCCCAAAATGTCGCCGGGTCGAAATGTCGCCGGTCCAAAATGTCGCTGGGCCAAAATGTCGCCTGTCCAAAATGTCGCCGGGCCAAAATGTCGCCTGTCCAAAATGTCGCCGGGCCAAAATGTCGCCTGTCCAAAATGTCGTAGAACCAAAATTCGCTCATTCAGTTGGTAAGAAAAATGCTGTTTAACACAAAATTTGCAGAATAAATGATTACTGCCTTTAATGAATGTCTTCGTTAAAAATGGGACTGAACTAACTGAGTTTCTTGATGAATTCTAAAAAGATTATTCCGTTTTGATTCGCAACTCTCGGCTGTTTTTCAGCAAACAAATAGAATACAAGCGTTACGTTATCTTATTTCTTGTGACTCGCTATCTACCAACTGTAAAACGTTCTGACGGCGTTCAGTTCTGACGTTCGATAAATTTTTTTAAAACTTTTCTTCAAGAATAGTGTGCGTTTGTATGTGACCGATTTTTTGGGGCCATTCTACGTCAAAACCTGTGGTAAGAATTCGAACGATACCCGCAAGTACCCATATATGATTTAGGGCTGCGTGGTTTTTTTTGCGTCAATTCGTTCAAGATAGTGGAGTAACTGAACGTTTTCAGGGTCAAAATTGTCTAGGTCAAAATTGATCTGAATAATCTCATTGATATCAGTTATTTCACCCTACATTGTGAAATTTTTTCTTTTCTATTTAAAATTGGAAAATGTGATTCAGCTGACAAGCGCTACTTCGCAAGCATGAAAGTATCCTCTTGAAAACCTCTAATAAAATAGCTGTTCTGAAATTGTCCCCCTTGATGTTCTATCGAATATATAAATTTCATGAATGTTGAGAATTGAAAATATTTGTCATCGCGTAGAGTCGTTTTTCAAAAATCTGAGTGAAAGACACCTGTTTTAGCAATTACGGGTTTCATTGATTTCAAAAGATTTGACGGTGAAGATTTCGACGTAATTTCAGAATTTTACTCATAAGACAGAGTTTCCACGGCAATAATCTGTCATCTCTGTTAAACATTTGTTTTGCTGTCCCAAAATCCCGGTCGCAAAGGACATACAAATGTCCTCTCAGAGGAAGGTCTCGAGCAGTCTTGTTAAACTTCTTTAGTTTCATTTCCAGAAAAAGTCTCAGAACAGTTTTGATCTTACTTTAACCAACGTATATCTCACTGAAAACGTACAGTTTTTTTTTTTTTTTTTTTTACAGTTCTTAGGGTGATGTTAAAAAATCTATGAGAAAATTAAATTTCATTAAGATACCTTTCTACTTGATTTCCACCCTGGCCCGTGATTTCGAATTTTTCTAGTGAAAGGGGAGAGGGAGGATAACGGGCATATAACCAATGCAAATTTCATAGGATTGCTATAAAAAGCACTTCCACTTGTATATATATATAAAAAAAATTCAAAGTCGGGGGCCATTCCGCCTGATCCCCTAAATTACTGACTTGTCGCTAAGATAATAATATGCTAGAGTGAAGGAGTTATTTGTTTTTACTTCATTACGCCAAAAAATACAAAACGCCTATTCTCTTGCCATATTCACATAGCGCCTCACTATTCTTTCATTCGCCTTTAGAACAGTTTAGTTTTACTTCCATACCAGTTTTTTGTCTGAATCCTTGCGTTACATCTTGATCCTTTGCTTTACATCTTCAGTATTATTATTAATCAGATTAAACGAGAAAGAGAAATCCGTTGCAGCAGCCTTTCGCATGTTTACGTTCTTAATAGTATACAGAAAAACGTATGTTTTTCTGAAAACTATTAATTTTCTGGAATTAATCTGATGCTTACGAATTAAGACAGGAGAAAACGTTTGGAATTTTTGAAGGAACTTACTTTGAAAGGCAATTAATATTCTTTCGCAACTTTTATGCTGAAAAGCATCGACGTACATTTAAATTTTTCGTACCAATTGAACTAGCGAATTTTGGGCCGGCGACATTTTGGACCGGCGACATTTTGGACTGGCGACTTTGTGGACTGGCGACATTTTGGACTGGCGACATTTTGGGCCGGCGACATTTTGGGCCGGCGACATTTTGGACCGGCGACATTTTGGACCGGCGACATTTTGGACCGGCGACATTTTGGGACGGCGACATTTTGGGACGGCGACATTTTGGACCGGCGAAATTTTGGGACGGCGACATTTTGGCCGCGACATTTTGGCCCGCGACATTTTGGCCGCGACATTTTGGGCGTATACCCTTCATTTGTAATGAGGCTAAGAACGATGCGATAATTAAGTAAAATGTTCGTGCCCAACATTAAAATATTCGTCAAATTCAAGTACTTCAGAATATTCCAAAGCTTGCAAGTTGTTAAAAATTTAACGGGCATTTTTTACACTACATCTTTCTAACATTCCATTGAAGCAAAAATGTACAACCGGTTTTAGCGTAGCGAAATGAAATAGCGATAGACACGACAGGAACACAGAACATAGTTCTAAGAATACTTTTTCCAAAAACTCAAGAAACAGACATGCTGCACGACGTAGGAAACGTCTTTCTGTCTGGCAGCATTCCTTTCTTCATTTAAATGCCCTGGCTGACAAAAAGCGGGAAATAGAGCACTTCTGTTTTCATTTGCAGAAACGGGACTGAAATGTTGTTCGAATTTTAGAATTGATTCAAATTCAACATGAATGTTTCCTCACAAACGTACAATAACAAATAACGCAAACGTATTTCTATTTTTGTTCGAAACTGCAAAGAAGAATACGCAATTTATTCAGTTTTGAATCTGTGTTCTTCTTTAGAACACGCAGAAAAAAGAAGCAGTTAAAGAAGTGAAATAATAATAATAATATATTATGAAGTTATTATTCAAATTATTTATTTACGTTGAATGCGTCAAGTCTTTATAAATATTTTTTCAAGAGAAATCACAGGATTTTTTTTCATTCATTTCCGGCTAAGGAGCCCGAAACTAAAATTTTCGGGAGAGGAAATTTTCAAATTGTCGAATGAAATTCCAATTTAACCGAATGATAAAGTACAAGTATGCTGTGCACACATATCACATATGCATAGCATCAATAAGAAGGCACATTTTATATCAATAAAAAACACTTTAAAATATTTTAAAAAATAAAAACTTCTGTGCAGCAATGTTTCCGAATTAGCCGAATCGTCAGCAACATTTTTCGAATAAGGAAATTTTTGAGAGGTAGCAGTGACCTCCCGCGACCTCCTATTGAGCCGCCTCTGACTTCAGGGAAACCGTATAAAAATTCACAAAATTATTTTTAAAAAATGTAGTAAAATACTATACGTACAGTTTCAGAATGTAAAGTACTTTTAGTTTAACACGAAGAATACATTGAAGCAGAGCGTCATTGTTTTATCAGTCATCTATTTGTTTATTCTGAAATGCTTTTTTTTTTTCTTGTGTTCTCGGGATTTAATAATTAGCATTGCATCTGGTTTGCATTTGCATTTGCTTTGCCTTATTACATCGATTTCTTGTAACATCTTTTGAAACGAAGCCGACTCCACCCGACATTTTTGTTGTTCCCTGTTCAACAAGATCTTCGACTCAAATAAGGCCATTGGCCTGTTGCGCCCTCTGGCAGTTTTGAGTTGCATGATTAACCAGACGACCAGCGTTGTTTGCACGTCAGGTCCCGACTTTCGCGGTGTAGAATGGAGATCCTAGAAAAGTTTTTATTTTTTATTTTTTAAATAATTTCTAACAGTTAACGCTTTAAATTGAACTGGCTTGGATATTATTTTCGTTAAATGATGAATGAGTCACTTTTCAAGAAAAGAAAGTTATGCCTTCTTTAAAAACATTTTTTTTTTCAAACAAAATTGTAGTTTTTTTTTTAATTATTATTATTATTTTCCAACAAAAAAAGAAAAAAGGTTTTTTTCTGTCTTTTTTAAACTTAAAAAAATAATAATAATAATAATAAATAAATAAATAAATAAAATGTAAAAATAGTAACATCAATTTTTGGATCCTGTGGGATTTCCGAATGCAGAATTTCGGATCATCTACAGTCTGAATTTAAGAAATCCCTAATAGTATTTTAAACTCCCTTTAACACTCGAACGTTAGTCGCTAAGTTTATTCACGTAATGCTCAGTGTCTCGAATGTTACGCTAGTCTCTCAATTTTCATCCTTCAATATTCGCAGCATCACAGCTGCGATATTCCTGCATTATCTCCTTCCCTCCCCCCGCCCCCACACCCACCTCATCTCTTTCTCTAATTTACATGACAACTATTGTTTTTTCAAGGGGGAGGGGGAGCATTTTATGAAGTGAGAATTTAGAGAATTTCAGGTAAACACTTCGAATTCTGATCATTGAAGTTTTACCGAACTTTCAATTTGTACACGAGTTGAGTTGTTTCTTATTTGGAGCCGAATTTTAATACTTGCTGTTTCCTAAATAGATGTGCTTAAGATAACGGTGACCTTAGGACAAACGGTATTTTCTTCATCTTAAAGAAGTAAAGGAATCACAAAGAAATAAAGAAATTATCAAAAGGAAAAAGTAATTTTGTTTGCTTAACTCTTTAAAAAAAGTTTTAAGTAGTAAAAATTTATCTGAAAACAAATTTTTAGTAAGACGACTTTCAGAAGGACATATTCTTTTAATGTATTTAAAAATGGTTTTACGTTTTGGGGATTTTTCATTGATTTATGCTGCTGATCACATTTGTACTAATTTGTTATTATACAGCTTTTTCTTTTTTATCTTGTACAGGATTGGCAATTTTTATTAAAACCAAGGCCTCTCCGGGGTTGATCCTCAAAACTTCCCTCTAAACTGTGCCCTGATTCTGATGCATTTTAATGCAGTTATTTGCAACTCCAGCGCTCGAATACGCTACCTTGCGGAGATTTACAAAACTGCCGACAAAACTAAAACATTGCGTTCCATGTGTTCATTTTGGGCAAAACAAATAGTTTGTTATGTGTATTTTTTTTATTTGCGTAATTCATCATTTGGAATCGTCATCCGCAACAGCGTAACATCAAAAATATCTGATATAAACTGTGAGTACACATTTTATTTATCTTGTTCGGAGTGAATTTGAATAAATATCAGTTTTTCAATTCGATGAAAAAAAAACGAACTTAACAACATTGACTGGACACTTTTCCTTAACCTAATTCCACATAAATGATTTAAATAACCTTTGTTACTACAGTATCCTACTGAAATAGAAAGTATGCAAATAAATTTTCTTGAAAATATTTATCGCAGAACAGATTGAAAAATCCAGAAAGAACGTTAAGAATTTGAACAATAAAAAATAAAAGTTTGCCAAAAATCTGTTTATAGGGTTATGGTTTTAAAATTGTGTGAAAGAATAATGTATCTTGACAAGATTTCGCATATCAGGTAAATCATTTCCATGACGAATGAATTAAATGCATGATTTCTTTCGATATCCAATCATATAGTCATAGAAATAAATTACCTAGTGTTAAACGTTACTCTTGACAGTCTGTCACGTATGTGCACTATGTGACAAAAATGTCAACGAATGCCGGAAATGTCACGAAACTGAACTTAATATGTACTAATGTATAGAAAAAACGGTACAAAATGAAAATGCCGTTCGAAGCGAACCAAAAATTTATGAATTCCGAATTCATTATCGTGAAAATGGCTGCTTCAGAACAAATTACTGTGTGTTCTGCATAATTTTTTACTTTCGTAATACTTTTTGATTTCTAATCTCTTTCTACATGGGTCAGAATAACCAAAAACCTTTGAAAAATCTTTTCAAATGAATAAAGAACAAAAAATCATACATGCGAACAAAAATATCTATCATTTCCTAAGTTTAAAAGCAATTTATATGTTACAGCGTGCGTTTGTTTTAGCTTTTTCATCGGCCATTAGACAGTGGCTGCAGCGCCCCCTATAGTTTGTTGGAGTTGCGAATTAGATTTAGCGTGAGTTTAGTTCTAGGAGAAAACAAAAATTTAAAGTTTTCTATGCAAAAAAAAAAAAAAAAAACTTGAAAAAGGGATATGAAAATTTATAATAAATAGATAAACATGCGAATTAAAAAAAAAGAATACAAATCTTCTAACTTCATTAATTTATTATAATAAAAAAAATAATTAATGCTAGTGCTGAATCTTAGAAGCAGAACCGCTAACATCACCTGCTAACCAAGGGTCAATATCACCTAAACAGTTATTTAAAAGAGAATGGTTTTGCAAGAAGATTTCATTCGAGAAAAATCAAAACAAGTTTCGTCACAAGCCTTTCATCATATAATGCAACATTAAGACTTAAAATAAATAATAATCTATGCGGAAAAGGACGAAGGTAGAACGCGCACATCAAGCTATTTTATTATTTTTCGCGGAAAAAAAAAGATTGAAAATGTCTGAAATAGATTGAAATTCTCGTATAACGAGTTCACAATACATTTGGAATACAGAGCCGCCATTTCCGCATAAAGCGTCTGCAGACCTGCAGACGATTTCAAATATTTTATTTTTATACCATTGCATGAATGATGGCCCAACAAAGAACGGTTTGGCAGGCTTTTAAACTTTTTTTTTTTTTTTTTTTTTAATGTTCGCTTATTCGTGACCTGGCGAAGAAGTAAGAGGTTTATGGGCTCTGGAACTTCCAAGAAGGTGTTCTGAAGGAGAGCAAGTGACTGCCTTGTGGAGAGTTTTTTGGGTGGTTTAAAAATAACTAATGGGATGTGTCTCAGAAAAGTGATCAGGACAAGTGTTGTTTATTTTCATGCTTATGAAAACGAATTGAAACACTAACTCTTGCTCTTGCAGTGGTGAGTGGTGATAAACAAGTTTCTACATGATTACAGCATGTGCGCCCATATGCAAAATTTTAAGGGGGGGGGGGGGGGAGGGCTCAGATATTTTCCCCATAGTTTAGCTGGAAATTTTACTCATAGAAATTGATTTTAGTACAGATTAGAGTTACTAAAATTAATTTTTTTAAATAATTCATTCATTAATGGTTGTAGGCGAAATGTTTTTACATTTTCGCAAAGAAAAATGTACTAAAAGCAACAAAGTTATAATTTTTAAGGGGGAGGGGCTTCAGCCCCCACTTTTCCCCGGGCGTCCTTGTATTGCAGGGAAACCCCGATTTTACGTCCCCCAATCAGGGGCGTGCACGGGGGGGGGGGGGAGAAGGGACACCTGTTGAACCGGACCCTAACCTGAAGGGGACCCATTTTTAAATTAGGGGTGAAATATAGCGATAAACAATATGGAGGGGGGGGGGGGGCCTAGAAAAGTCATTTGTGACGGGCCCCAAAATTTCTATGCACGCCCCTGCCCCAATCTACGGATTTCCCTTATTTAATGTTTTTTCATCGTGTCCCATCATCAATTTTGCTGCTAAGGATTTCCTTTGTTTTACGTTTTCCTGTATTTTACGTTATTTAACGTAAAATCCCTTAAGAAACGTAAAATCGGGGTTTCACTGTATCTTGAAAATAACAGCAGTTTTTGTTGAAATAAGAAAGCCACATGGAAACATAAATGCATTTTACTAATAACGAAAAAAATGTCAAACGTGATGTGATAGTTTTGGACAGAGATATTTTTAACGCCCCTGCAAACGTATTTTACGCATTAAAAATTGAAAATAACGAGTCAAAAATTGTCTCAAGCTTATTTTCACGTTTTGTATCGCAAATAAAAGTATAACATCGTGGAAAAAAGACACCCCGATGAGCCTAATGTTTCTTCAAGTAGCTGTGTGTGTATGCTCAAGTTTTATAATTCAGAGTTACATTCGGAAAATTGAGAATTTCACTGTACCAAAAATTTAAGCTCGGGGTGCCCTTGCGAAGAAAATGGAAAAAGCGAGGGGAGTGAATTTTAAAAACATTACAGTTGAGGTTTCTTTTTTTTTTATAATACAATTCCAACTGTCAATTATTCTAAAGGTTAAATAATTGAAATAGTACCTTCCTTTTTTTTTTCCTCAAAAAAAAAAAAAAAAAAAAAAAATATATGTATATATATATATATATATATATATATATATATATATATATATATACACTATTATGATCTTCAAACTGCTTTTCTGCATTTCACTCCTCCAAAGCAAATGTCACTCCTTGAAAAAGTCAAGGAGTGTTTCCACACTTTGAAAAAAAAAGTCAAACAATATATCCCTGCTTTTATGTATTTATTATGAAGAGGGAAAAAAAAAGTTTCCCAATACTTTCAATATTTGTTGGAGTTCCATTAGTTTTATTTACATATTTTTACCTTTCAAGAATGTACATTAAACGAGAATTTTAGTTAACTCTCACTCTATTTAGTGCCATTTATTCTGAAGGATCAATTTTAATTGCTGTTTTGCTTTCTTAATATGCTCCTTGAGATTTTCGTCGGGAGACTTTGCCATAATGGGGTGGTTTCCTTCAGTCAAAAGTACTACTTTTAATCATTGAAATGGATAGAATGAGCAAAAAAAAAAAAAAAAAAAGGACCCAGAAAATACTTTCAGTTTCCTAACAGCTTTTTTTTTTTTAAAGTAATGTTTTTAAATGTCCGATTTTTCAAACAAGGCTTGGTCTTGATGACGTCACAAATGATACACTTTGTCGCATCTTTCTACTACGTTTCCACGTTATGATAATCCAGCAGCGAATTGAAATTGCGCTCTACGCTTGCTATCCACCATATCGTTGCCAATGCACGTGAGTAAAGATGTGAATTAAATATTTTGCACTGTGAAGGGCAACACTGAATAGCATTTCATCATTTGTGATGTCATCGGCAGAAGCCGTAAACAATGAAAGCGCTCCGATTTAAGTATATTTTTTAAATATTAAACGTAAACAAATTTATCCAAAAAAGGTCAGATCCTATGTTTTTAAGCATGCTCTTCCAGAAAAAAATACTTTTAAAATTTTGGAAACGACCCCATTATGTTATTATTGGAAGTAGTAAAGTAAACTATAGCCGTCATTTAAAGTAGTATTTTTTGAGTCGTTATCTTGATAGAATTTGAAGACCTTATAGATTTTGTTTCCCTCCTGGTGTGTTCATTTCAAATAAACATCACTACATTTATTATATTATCCAACAGCTGCGCCATCTTTTTGCACAATTTTTGCTCTTCGAACATAACATGTTTGAAACCTTATCATTCTTTTTGAATCTGTATTTTTTTCTAAATAAATTTGTTCATCAAATATCATACTAGTTAGAAAATGCAGTGTAAATTTAAAAAGATGTACAAAAGTAAACTTTTCCACTTCAACCTTCATTGTGTCTTCAAAAAAGTAACTATTTGTTCTTTAAATTTAAACATAAATACGCAGTTTAAAATAATTACTTTGGAATAAAATAGCTTATTGTCACATTTCGAATTTATTGGTATTTGGATTATTTGTGTCTGCAGCAGAAATTTCTACCCATGGTGACCTTGAAATGACATTGATTACTTACAAAAAAACAAATAAATCTCAATAAACTGCAGATGATTAAACGCGGTTCCGGCTAAAGGACTTTCGGACAGTTGAGTTTCTACATTATTATTATTATTATTCATTATTATTATTATTATTATTATTATTATTAGTTTCATTATTATTATCATTCCTGATACGGATGTCGAATTAAGTTTCAAAATAGTGAATGTGAAATTTTACAATCAACTTCAGATGTATTGTAATAATTAGTCCAATTTGTGAAAAAACTGAGGACTCATCCAACGGAAAACCAATAACGAAGCTTGACAAAATCGTCTGCGAGATATATTTACAACCGAGTTGTTTGCTAAAACAGATGATTTTCTACGGATGCTGTTTCCACAGACTCCGCACACACACACACACACGCACTCACAGACGATTTGTTTTCCTGGGGGTCTTTCTGTCCCACCTGCCACGTCGCGCAGCATGTTTGCTTGCCCTGTCTGTCGCTCTCCCCCTCCCTCCCTGACGCTTCATCCGGTTGGCGAATCCCCGGCTTCAAGGTCAGGATAAAATTTCGCTTTGGAATGTAATTAACTTGACGCGAATCGTTTTCACACGGCATAGTAGTTCACAGTCATTAGTCGTACTTCTCTCTTTTATATCTCGTGGCGGTTTTAGTTTTTATTCTTATTTTTTTCTAAGTCGTTCAGCTGCGCTTCTCGCAAATGAAAGTATTTTCTCTTTTGGAATTAGCACAGGTTTTGTCGCAATCTGGAACATTTAATATCACATAGCTCGGAGGGACGGAAAGTTGCCGGAGGAATGAAAAGCAAAAATGGCTCTAAATTGCCTGTCACCGAACAGAAGTGACTGGAAAAATTACCGTGTTGCGAGAGTTGCACATTTACTGAAAACTTTCGCTTGAAGAATCGAAAAGATGTGATTTCGTTCACAAGCTTTTTTTTTTTTTCTCCAGAAAAAAAAAGCCAGTTTGAACTTTATTTTGACAAAGAATTGTAGGAAATACTTCAATTATTTGCAATCACTAGCGGCTAGCGGTACACGCGCGGCTTTATTTGTGGTGGAAAATTAAAAAGTCATTTCGTTCGTCTGTATATTTACAAGTAATGGGTGATGATTTTTCCGCCAATTTGCTATGGTAATTTGCTCGTCCATGTTATGATAGTTGGCTCGTCCATGTTATGGTAATTTACTAGTCCATGTTTTGGTAATTCTCTCGGTGCAGAGCAGAGGAATTAAATCCAAAATAAAATCATAGAAAAAGAAAAAAATCGAATTTTCCAAAAATCGCTTTGAGGTGCACACTTCCATGCTACAAACTAATTTTGTACCAAATTTCATGAAAATCGGCAGAACGGTCACAGGCAACGGCTAGGCGCGTCACAGAGACAAGTTTTACACACATTTTGATGGTGTATTACACAGAGAATTTGCATTTTAAACGGCAATTTCTTTGTGCTTGATTGAGATTATAGACTTATTAAAGAGAAAAAAAAATTAAATATTTTCGAGAAAATCGTCGCATTTTTTGCTTGATAGTGCACATCAGTGTTTGCTCGGTTCAATTTAACAAACGTTTACTCCCTAACAATCATAATTTCTTTAAAGTTGTGAAATTGTCAGCACATTTTCCATCTTTTCGAAGTATCTGCTTTGAAAAAACTCAACGATATTCAACAGAGGTATTCAGGGACGTTCCGACAACAGTTGGGAGGTCAGTGTGACTGTGACCTCCAAAATTTCCTTATTCAGCAAATTTTGTCTAAAGATTCGGGGGAATTTAGAGTTCCATTCGGCAAATTAAGAATTTCCGCCTTCCCAAAAATGCAAATCTCTTGCAAATTTTGAGTAATGTGAAGTGACTAAACGAGGCCAGAAGAGTACAGAACCTTTGTGCTTTTCTAAAGATGGTTAAAGATGTTTTGGTGGGTAGGCACTCTTACATACATAAACACTGGATTTTATTCTGAATTTAACGAAGAATGGCGAATTTATTTCGCCACATTGACAAATTCCTCGCCAGACAAAAAATTTGAGGCAGAAATACTTTTTTCAGAATCTGGAAAGTCATTATTATTCTCAGTACTCAGGGGTGCCCATCCCCTCAAGAGCAAAGGCGCACCCCTCCCCCGAATACCCTAAATCCCCCCAGGGCGAGAGCCCTTCTAAAAAGGAGAAAAATACCCATCGAAAACTACCCCCTAAAAATTTTAATGGCGTAGTCTGCACCACGACCCCCTTCCCCCCCCCCCCCCAGATGGGCACCCCTGCAGTACTGAGAAACTGAAGCCCAGCAATTGTGGAAAAATCACCTTTTTTTTTAAATCACATTAACGAGTTTTTGTTATTTTCGAACCAAGGGTACACAAATTTGGATCTTACTTTTTCAATGCCATTTTATTTATAAAGATCTCCCAGCAGTTGAATAATTACATAAATTAATTATTCAAAGCCCAATCTTTTCATCCATTTACAGACAATTTAGGATAATAGATACAACTCAAAATGGTAGTTTCTCTGCTATAGATGTGTGCGTTGCCTCTTAATTATTTCGACTCGGTTTTTTAAAAATGACAATTTATTCACTGCAATATTTTTTAAATAAAAACTATATTTGATCTTTTTTCTCACTCAAAAATTAATTGATTTATTTTGTTTGCAACATAATTTGGAGCTTACCATTATGCTTTTGCATTTCCGAACGAAATGAAAACATTTTATCTTCTTTTTGTTGTTTCCACAGAAACTCATTTTGTTTCTACTCATTTTCACCTCAATTTTCAATTAAAACAATAAATGAATAAGCCCCTAGTGTGAAATTATAAAACGCGTGCATCAAAATCCCATCGCTATTTTACCTTCTCCCCTGCTAGATTCATTCAGATGGAAACGTCTTAACATGGCCGATTGCCAAATTACATACAATCCGTGGTCAAACAGTAATTTGATTATTTTATTATTTTTATTATTTTTTTAAATTAATGTTTAAATCAAATCTCATGTAGTACTACTGTATTTCCTTTATTATAAAAATATACAAATTGAATGTTTATCAATAGTAATAGAAAATAAATTATTCCTTTACATTAAAACATTAAAAAAAAAAAAATACTTGTCAATTAAATCTTTCGTATAATAGTTAGAATCTTCTATCAATACCATCATGGTTTCGACTCACTTCTATTTTCTATCAGATACAGCTTCGTCAGCAATTTGGAGAAGTCTATCTATGGAATGGTTTTTAAGTCAAGGAGATGTCTAGTTTTCTAATAGTCTTGCCCTAATAATCATTGCACTAGCATAAAGCAAAAGGATTGCACAGTTGCAGGGGCGTAGCTAAGGGGGGGGGGTTTGGGGACAAAAACCCCCCCCCCCCGAAAAGTTAGTCTCAAAAAAAAAAGAGAAAAAGAAGAGAGAAGAGAAAGAAAAAAAAAGAAGAAAAGGGAAAAATTCCAAGCGATTATATATATATATATATAAGAAGTAACCCCCCCCCCGAAAGTCGGGTCTAGCTACGCCACTGCACAGTTGCTCTGTTATGGTTGATAAAATTACAAATTCTGATCTAACGAAAAGCACGACATTTTGGAAGGCGTAAAGCTCAACTGCACTTACCAAATTTTCCATTTAAAATGAATTTGGCTTCACTTCACATTTTATTTTATGCATAAACAACGAAACACTGCACATAAATTATGTTGAGATCACAAAACACTGTTCTGTCGAAACTATCCCTCATATTAAAAAGTTCTATTCACATTCAAAACCAGCCAATTTGCAAATTCCAAAATTATGCATCATGAGTTGTATTTCTGAGTGTAAAAACACCCCCGAGAGGCCTTGGTTTTAAAGTTGCTGCCAGTTCTGGCTGGGCCATTCCACAGAAAACGGCCAATTTGTCCCACACGTAACGCCTCATATATATTTCATTAAAAATAATACTTTGAAGTATTAATGAACAAATTTTTTCGGCTTAACAAATTGCAAACTCATGTGTGAATGGGGTCGTTTTCAAAATTTTAAAAGTATTTTTGTTTTCTGAAAGAGCATGCTTAAAAACATAGGATCAGACCATTTTTTAAATAATTTATTTAAGTTTAATATTTTTAAAAAATTACTTAAATCGTTGCGCTTTCATTGTTTACACTTCTGTCTTGTGACATCACAAATGATGAAATGCCATTCAATGTTGCCATTCACAGAACAAAATATTTAATTCGCATCTTTACTCACGTGTATTGGCAACGATATGGTTGATAGCAAGCGTAGAGCACAATTTTAATTCGCTGCTTGATTATCATAACGTGGAAACGTGGTAGAAAGATGCGCCAAATTGCATCATTTGTGACGTCATAAAGACCACGCCTTGTTTGAAAAATCGGGCATTTTAAAAAAGTTAATTAAAAAAAAAAAAAAAACTGTTGGGAAAATGAAAGTATTTTTTGGGTCCATGCAATTTTTTTTGCTCATTCTATCCATTTCAATGACTAAAAGTAGTACTTTTGACTGAAGGAAACCACCCCATTCTTAATCAAACAATTTCATCATTTCCTTTTAAAATTATTACTTTTTAATGAAATATGTGAACTGTTACGTGCGAGACAAAGCGATTTTTCATTGATGTAAAAATTATGATTTCGCGTGGCCACCATGCTAATGTTTCGTTGCCAAAAAAAATAATGAATGATAGTACATAATGATAATTGCAAAGTTTTTTGAAAAAACTCAACAGATTAAGAAAGGACTTTTGAAACTTTATAACCTTTTCAATCATTGCCAAAAAACAAAAATAAATGATGACAGTAATTATAAAGTAATATAAATGTTTCATTCATCAATATAATCATTCATATCAAAAATAAATTTTTTTTTTTCAATAATAGCGGTCTCGACCTGAAGCAAACAGGAAATTTATCGTTTCTTTGCTCTAATAGTCTCTTGACTCTTCTATTTTCGCGACTCAAAAAATATTTAGTTTTATCTTTGAAGCGACATGATGTGTTTCGTCGTTATGTATCAAAAATCTGATTCAGAATAAATTCCGCACCGTTTGGTCCTCAAAATAAATTACGTGATTAGTTATTGTTTCCAAAAAGATTTATTATAAAGTTATAACATTCAATTCCACCATCATAAGGAAGTTTACTCAAATGTATTGTAATTATCTATCTTACGCAGACGAAAATAATTAAAGATGTCGTCAGACGATCACTGGTAAAAGAAAAAGATAAGACAATGAACCTGCATCATTTAAAGAACACAAAATCCTTAAATCTATGCTTGCGTAAGTTCAGCCTTGAAATTAATTTGTTGACTTCATTAACAAAATACAAAACTTTGTAATGACTATTATTCGCAACTCCAATAAACTATAGGGGGTGCTGCAGCCACTGTCTAATGGCGGATGAAAAAGGTAAAACAAACAAATGCCGTAGCTTATAACTTTCTATGACACTTAGTGCATGGCAGTAATTTTTCATTGTGTTTATGGGAAGCTTTCTTTTCTATTCTTCTGAAATTACATTACGCCCCAAACTGTCTGAAGTCTGTAACTTAATACCAAGGAAACACTTGGAATGGAATGTTTTACCTTTTTCTTTAGTAGTGTTAATCACCGCAAGGTAGCGTATTCGAGCTCTGGAGTTGCGAATTCAGTTTTGTTTTCGGTAAGGATTAAAAATCTTATCCCTCCCATTAACTACAGGGCAAGTATAATTAAAGCTAACAATAAAAGCAAGATAGCCTATGCGAATTATATAGAAAAATAACAAAAGTAAAGTTTCAGCAGCTAAGTATTTTAAAACCTGTGATAATAATAGTAACGCATTTGAATATTAATTTTTAAAAAAATTAAAACTCTGAAACTATAAGTTTGAATGAACGGAAATGAATGTTTCACGTTATGTTGACAGGAAAATGTTTGCACATGATTTAAGGAACTTGAATGTGCATCATCTGTAACAAATATATTAATACAATAATTAGGTTACTGACTCGACCAATATTTTTTTTTTTTTTTTTTGACTTATCTCGGGCATGTTTAGCAATGCTAAACAACCCCCATGAATCCAAATATCTGCAAAAAATCCAAGAACAGCAATGGGTCACTAAGGACCTCGTCCTTCGTAAAACCCAAACAAGATAGAATGTGCTCAGGTGAAACCTCTCCAGCAGAGCACCAGTGACACTCCGGAAAAGTCTTGATATTCCCAGAGAATCTAAGAGCTTTTGTGTGGCCACTCAGGAATCTCGAATATGTTGTCTGGAGGAGTCTACCCTTGAGTCTAAAGGACTCACCAGGACATTTTGCAAAATACCAGGCGTGTCTGGGAGGTGTTTTAAATTGGCGATTGAGCTCCATTTTTGAAATTGTGGAGATCTCACTGAAAGTAAGATCTCCACAAGGGCTCACACCCTCCGCAGCAGCAGATCTAGCCAAAAAGTCAGCCCTTTCATTACCCTCAACTCCAACGTGAGAAGGGATCCATTGAAAGTGAATTGTATGTCCTGATGAAAGAGTATGTAGTAGACTCAGAATGTCCAGGCTGGTCTTGTCGCCCACATTACTCCAATTAGCGAGGTGCTGAATTGAGGCACGACTGTCAGTCAAAATCCAGATTTCCTGGAAACACTCCTCCCGCTGAACAGCACACTGCAGACCCTTCCTGATAGCAATCAGTTCTGATCTAAATACTGAACAGAAATTCGGGTTTCTGATTTTAAATTCCAAGGCCCCAGAGGGAGTAGGAATGAATACTCCACTGCCCGAAACGCCATCTTCTCCCCTGCTTCCATCTGTATAGATTTTCAAGGAGAAATGTGGTATATTATGTATAGTTTCCAGGGCCATTTGTTTAACTAGGTCCGGTGGATCTGAACTCTTGATCACACTAGTCAGGAGCTCGTCATGGAAATAAATTCCCTCAAGCTCCAAACCAGCTCCTGCGTAACCCAGGAAATGTGTTTCCACATCGGAGGGAGGTAAGTTCAATGACCTTGCATAGGAGAAGGGGCTATGTTTCTTCAAACGAGTATTATCATTCCATGCAAGAAGGTAGGCTGAAGTCCGGTGTTGTTCTCTATAACTATATAATTTGCTAAAATACTTTGTAAGGCCACACTGTCTTCTTTTTGCAAGGGCAGGCAAGTTGCTCTCAAAGAGCACTATATCATTTCGACAACTATGTCTAAGTCCGGCAATAATTTTAGCTGCGCTAAGCTGTACTCTTTCAAGTTTATTGAGATTGGTCTCTGAAGCACAGGTGTAAACTGGGAAGCCGAACTCCAGTACTGGTCTAATGATAGAAATATAGGTAGTACGGAGGGTACTGGCCTCCGCACCCCAGTTTCGTCCAGAAATAAATTTGAGAATATTGAGCCTCTTCCTTGCCTTAATTGCTTGGCCTTCAATATGTTTATTACTTGTAATCTCTTGATCTAATGTGTATCCAAGATACTTAGCATTTTTAACGTAACTCAACTGGGTTCCGTTTATGGAGATCTTAGGTTGGTACCCATATAGATGTCTATTAGTAGTGAAAAAAGTTGTCAAAGATTTTGTAGCATTAAAGATTAATTTGTGCCTTTCAGCAAAGGCATGGGCTTTTTCCATGGCACTGTTGAGTCTGAGCTCACTCTCTCCGACATCCGAGCCGGAGCTCCAGACAATGATATCATCAGCAAAAATTCCGATTTCACAGTGTTTAGCTAATTCTTTTTCAATGCCAGTAATGTACAGAGAAAACAGGACGGGACTCAACACTGATCCCTGAGGTACACCCTGCCCGAGGCCCAAAGGTTTGGACAGGTGATTGTTGTATTTAACTCTAATGGATCTGTTCCAGAGGAAATCAGAGATCCAGGGAAGGGCTTTTCCTCTTATATTAAAAAGATTGTGGAGTTTGGTGATCAAGAGCTGGTCGACCAATATTAAAATTATTGAATTAAACTTCGAATTGAATCCAAAAATAATATATTTGAACATTTATAGCAACTGGTAGAATGACATAACAGAATTTGTTTTTGATATGCTCTTTGGAACAAGAATGGATAAAATGAAAAGAGATAGTCATTTTTACTTCCTTTTACAAAAAAAGGAAGTATTGTATTCGCAAAAAAAGTTTCACTCAAAAATCGACCTTAATTTCCATTTTACTCACCCCCTAATGAATGATGAGTTTTTTTTCGACTCGACCACACGTGGATAAGTAAGTGCCTAAGAACATATAGACACGCGAAACATCCATAATGACGATTTCCGAGTTAATTACAACGAATTTTCTCGTGACGTCTGTATGCTCGTATGTATGTATATGCGGATATGCGTATGTATGTCGCATAACTCAAGAACGGTAAGTCCTAGAAGGTTGAAATTTGGTACGTAGACTCCTAGTAGGGTCTAGTTGTGCACCTTCTCTTTTAGTAGCATTCAAGTGTTTCTAAAGGGGTCTTTTTCCCCTTTTTAGGAGGAAATCATTGTTAATTTCAATGTAAACTCAAGCTGTGTTATAATTTGGCGGACACTTGGCGATATATCGCCAGTTTTTTGGTCGCTAAGTTTTGTCGTCAACTTGGCGACAAATTTGGCGATATTTTTTTTCAATTGGTCACTGTTTCAATTTGGCCGCTGTTGGTGATATTTAGAGAGTAAACTATTGAATCACATTAAAATTGCCAGTAATGGGGGGAAATGACATGAAATTGGAGTAAAAGGAGGTCATGTGATGCACACATCAGCTCGTTTCATGGGAAAATAACGTTTGTAGCTGATGAATGGTGTGTAAATACTGGTAACGGTCAGTATTATCAAAATTTATACTAAAAAAATTCATCTGCAGCGAAATTTCGTTTTGACTCAGTTCGATTAACCGTGAAATACCCCTATAATGACGTTGACCTTCATAGTAACGTATCCCTGATTCTATGCACTAAAAAATAATGCAAATACGCATGCATGTAAACACTAAAATTATTTGAAATATTAAGATATGCACTGAAAACAGAAACAATGTCCTAAAAACAATGCTGATATTTTTTTTAATCACGCCAAGAAAGTTGTTACATCTGAATCAAAAAATAGCGTCTCTTTTTTCTTTTGCTACTAAGGCGATTAATGCACATTAAGTCAAATGCTTACAAAGAAAGTGTTATGCACATTGCCATAGCAATAAATCACAACATGGTTATGTTTTGGTGAAAATTGTCTTTTTGCATTTAATATCATTTCTTAAGATGAAAATGTCCCTTCAGCTTCTACATAATCTTTTTAAAGTAAACGAAATTCTTATAAAAAACGCAGTAATATGCCTTTGTTTTTCAAACTGCCGTTTTTATACATTAAAATCCACCGACGTCAAAAAGGCGCTAAAATATGCAATTGCATAAGCACCCACATATGCATTTGCATTTAACCCTTCCTAAACCTTGCCTGAAATATGGAGTTTTTTAGGTTTCATTAAGTATTTATTTGATTCCTGACTTTCTATCCACGCCTAAACAGAGAGTCAATAAATTCGAAAATCATATTCTTTATCTTTATCTTTACTAATAATAAAGCTGAAAGTCTCTCCTGTCTGTCAGGATCTCTGTGACACGCATTGCGCCTTCGGCCAATTTTCATGAAATTTGGTACATAGTTTGTAGCATGGGGGTGTGCACCTCGAAGCGATTTTTCAAAAATTCGATGTGGTTCTTTTTCTATTCCAATTTTAAGAACAAAATTATCATAAGATGGACAAGTAAATTACGAAATTATCATAACATGAAACCGTAACATGGGTACAAGTCAAATGGCGAGAAAATTCACCATACATTATTTGTAAATATACACGCGAACCAAAAGACCTTTTAATTTTCTATTACAGGCAAAGCCGTGCGGGTACCACTAGTAATAAATAACGAAAGAACAATTGTTTTTCATGTTTCTGAAAATAAATCAAGATTTTGAATAAAAGGAAAATGGCAATTTCCAGTTAATTTATTCGTATAACTGAACTGGAGGTGGAGTTCCGGGGGGGGGGGGGTCAATGTTACCTCCCAAACAATTTCCTTGTTCGGCTAATTGTCTCCGACGATTAGTTCAATTTGAAGGGAGGCAGCATTGCAAAATCAGTTTAAAAAATAGAAAACATTTATAATGACGCTTAATCTTGCTTTTCATAATATTGCTCCCCCCCCCCTCCGTGCATGCTCATTAACATTCGGCGAAATTTCAATCGGCAAATCTAAAATTTTCTCCGTTCTAAAAATTTTAGTTCCTGGCACCGCAGGAAGAATGAAAGTATACATTCATCAACAATCAAACCATTCAGGTGAATTAACAAGTCGTGGAACGTCTGATAACAGCACAAAGACAGGGAGAGAAAACAAAACACTTAGCTCTGGAATTTATGCAGAAATATAGAAAGAAAACACAAAGTTGCAACAAAAATTGCTTAAAATTCGGAGTGATTCAGGGAACCGTCCTTCAATGCAGAAAAAAAAAAGCACTTGTCATCATGTATTTTTAACTGACAGGGAGAAAAAGGCGAAAAAAAAGGGGGGGGGGGGGGCGATATTTTCCTTATAAATTTACAAAAAAAAAAAAAAAAAAAAAAAAAAGAAAAAGAAAAGAAAGAAAAAAATACTCATCTTGATCTGCCACGAAAAATTCCTTTTTGCTAAAAATAATCAGAAAGTTAAAACAATGTTTCATATCTACTTTTTTTGCTACACTGTTTCGTCGAATAATTTAGTTTTTTCACATAAATGCTCTTCAGTCGATGAAGAAGAAAAAAAGAAAAAGAAAGGAAGAAAACCGGTCAATTTTCCAGCAATTAAATAAATCCGAATCCATACTTATTCCGGTATTGTTTGTAATTAAATTCATACGAATGAAAATGGAACTTCCTACATTGATAAAATGAACAAAATCTCCCCTCCCCCCACACATACTGTTTTTCCTTTTTTGTTTCAGCCGCTCAGTTTTCAATTCAATTTTGATTGACTAATAATTGCATTTATTGTTTTATTGGAAATGGAAACGAAACTGTTCTTTCTTCAAATAAAAAAAAAAAAAAACACACACACACACAAAGTAGAATTAAACATAGTTTTCAACAGTAAATACTAGATTTACATCTAACAAAAATGAATTTGGAAAGCATTCACGCCTCTTGTCTTTTTGAGCCCGCACAGCTGCCTTACTGAAAATGGTGTTATTTCTTCGTTGCTTAGCAACATCCGGACGAGTTTATTTCAAACTGAGGGAGGGGATGGATTAAATGTTGCTTTCGAATCGACCCGACTAATACAATGCAGAAACATAGTAACTGTGTACACCTATTGTTATTATTTTATCGATACATAACTAACGTGATTAAAAAAAAACAAAAAACTCTCAGTAGAGAAATGATTTTTACAACTCATCTATTTCACAAACGTTCGATAACTATACGCCATTTTGGGAGTCAGAAATACTGGAACTGTTCCTCCTTACTAGTAAATCGATACTTGAATTGGTAAGCTTTTTTTTAATTGCATAAAGAACACAAAATCTAACAATCCACTAATCAACAATATTTCACATTGAGCTTTAGAAAGTTCATTAAAAAGGACAAACAGGTTTTGTGGCGATTTTTAGTAATTCTATTTATGACAACTGTATTGATTTTCGCCTAGAAACTAATCTATATTTTTTCAAACTTACGTTAGTGATCTGACATTTTTAGCTTAGTAAAAATTCGATCGATTCTTCTATGAATGAGGAAAATTTGGTTCGTAGAATGCTCTCAAAAATGAAGAATTTCATTTGCAGAAAAATGTGTTTGTTTGAGAGAAGGTAGGTTAGGAAGAGTGGTTCGACTTATTTTTGTTTATGAAAAGCTAAACTACACATCAAGACAGAGAGACTAACTCTGGGACCTTAAAAAGCTTATTTATCGTTTTTTCAATGAAATATCTTTCAGACTGAGTATGTTTTTTTTTTATGATTGTTGATTATCAACACTTTTTATCAATTAAAAATATTTCAATGAAATAATTTGAGCTTTTCCCTTTAAAAATAAGAACTGCATCGTTGATACGAGTTTATTGTTTTGCAACTGTTACAGTTTGTCACCATTTTGGAAAAAAAAAATTTCACACTTATTTACATTTTCAAGGAATGTACTTTTAGTAGTTCTACCAAGGAAGGTTCTACGTCTCTTCTTGCGTTAAAAAGAAAATTAATTCTATAAAGCAGAGCATAATATTACGTTGAGTTTCTCTCACGCTTCTAGTCTGCATGTTAAAAGAAAGTTTTACAATTTTTAAAAGAAAATTTAAATTGATTAAAATGCATAGTTCAACCACGAATTGTATGGAATTGGCAAATGTCCAGTTAAGACGAATCTATCTGAATGAGGGAGAAAAATAAAATTAGATGCGAGTGTTCCGCTCATATGAATGAGACTCTGCTTAATTTAAAGGCTAACATACATCTGAAAACTCTGACACCTCTAAAGACTAATAGAAGAGTCCATTTCCGCCTGTAAACCGGATGTTTGCCTTTCCGTACAATCCGTGGTCAGATTTTTCCAATTTTTGTTTTTCACTAAGTAAATTTTTAGTATTTCATACACATTAAGATCAAACATTATTTAGATAAAAAGCTCCACCCCCACCCCCTTTTCATCTATTATTACTATTACTTTTATTCTTCTATTTTAACTTTAAAAAAAAATTTATCAATATCAGAACTCGGTTCAATCACAGAGGAATGAATCAAATTATATTAACTACCATTTTGTTCAAAATTTCAAAAGGAGAGGGAACATTTAATGGGAGCGGATAAAAAGTGAATCCTTCCGTTGAATAAAGTGTCCAGTTGTCATTTAAAATAAATTCCAAACATTTCATCTACTCTTGCAGTTCAGTTGGGATTTTGTGCAATATTCAAAAACATTTCTTGAGACAGGTATTTATATTTTTAAGGTAAGAGTTGAACGACATTTGGAACCCGACGACGTTTAATTTGAAAGGGGAAAAAAATCGTAATGGGGTCGTTTCCAAAATTTTAAAATTATTTTTTCTGAAAGAGCATGCTTAAAAACATAGGATCTGACCATTTTTTAAGTAATTTGACTAAGTTTAATACTTTTAAAAAAGTACTTTAATTGGTGCGCTTTGATTGTTTAACGCTTCTGCCGATGACATCACAAATGATGAAATGCCATTCACTGTTGCCATTCAGAAGAGCACAATATTTGATTCGCATTTTTACTCACGTGTACTGGCAACGATATGGTTAATAGCAAGCGTAGTGGCAATTTTAAATTCGCTGCTTGATAATCATAACGTGGAAACGCAGTGAAAATTTCGGCAAAGGACATCATTTGTGACGTCGTAGAGACCACGCCTTGTTTGAAAAATTGGATATTTTTAAAAATTAATTAAAAAAAAAACTGTTGGAGAAATGAAAGTATTTTCTGGGTCCATGTTATTATTATTATTTATTTTATTTTTTTGCTCATTCTATCAATTTCTGTGACTAAAAGTAGTACTTTTGATTGAAAGAAACAACCCCTTTGAGAATGCGCTCTTCAAAAAACTCCTTTTCCTTTTTTATTTTTAGCAACGTGTTGGAAAATTATCTGTAGTTCGATTAAGCGCCATTTTGTTGAACAAAATTCAATTCATGTAAGGTGATTTTAACAGTAAGATTTAATTTAATTCTGTTTTTTCTTTAAACTTTTTAAATATTCTTGATCTAGTCACAAAATTACATTTGTCAAATTTCAAATTTCCTGACACGCATTATTTATCTCAAATGAACCAGTATAGGCGATCGTCACCTATTCAAAATTGTTTTCAGAATAACCAAATGAACACAAGGAAGTCTTTTTCAAGGAAATGAAAACGGTTAATGAACGTTTTTCTTTTTCAAATTGTATTTTTGTAGTTCAGCTTAAATTTTAATTAATTTTGTTTTTGTTTCAATCTACTGGATTTAAAATTTCCAGTCATTACTTCGATCAAAAAAAAAAAAAAAAAAAAAAGTAATCAACTTCATTATATAACAGAAATGTTTAAGTTTAGTCAAAATTTTAATTTATTTTGTCTTTGCTTCAATCAACTGAGTTTAAAATCTTCAATAATTATTTCGATCAAAATAATAATAATAAAAAAAAAAGTATTCAACTTCATTGTATAACAGAAATATTTAAGTTTAGTCAAAGTTTTAATTTATTTTCTCTTTGCTTCAACCTACTGAGTTTAAAATCTTCAATCATAATTTCGATTTAAAAAAAAATCTGCTTCATTATAGAACTAAAATGAAACGAAATATTGCCCTCTGCAATTGCAACACAGACCAAAGAGAACAGGAAAAAAAAAGTTTAAACACACAAACAAAAGCTGCAACTCCTTCCTGAACGACGAAAATATCGCGGCTGAGTTCCAGCCAGCTCAAACAAATTCGTTCATTAGCCATGCCGCGTTCCCAACAGGAGCCAGCCAATAATAAAGAGGACGCAAAACAAAAAAGAAATAATAATAATGAAAATAAATACAAAAGAAAAAAAAAACGTCGCCTGCGAAAAACCAAAATATAAAACGAAACTAGTTTTGCTCTTTCGTATGTGGATCAATGAGAAGCTCGAGCCATGCGTCAGCTGCATTCGTCCTTGAGGGAGCGTGCATGGATGTATGGGCGCACATTTATTGTGCGTGTGTGTATGTGTGTGCGGGTGTGTGTGTGTGTGCGTGCATGTGAGAGGTTCTATCTTTAGAAGATGGAAGATGGTCCAGCGATCGATTTGAAAAGGCTGGGCGAGCAGCGGACGTACTTTGTTGCTACTAGTCGTGCCTTGGCAGCGGGAAAAGGGATGGGATTTCGATTTTCTCTTGTTGTCAGAAGCACAAATTTTCCACATTAAATTGCGGAAAAGATTGTTTTTTTGATGTGGCTTGTCGGCTGGCATTAGTGTTATTGCGGTAATGGAAATTGGGCATTAGCTCGTGTGCGGGTTTGTGGAATGTGTTAAGTCACTAGAATCGAAACTCTCTGTGAATATATTTTAGGCAGAGATATTATTAGGGGTTTTTTAATTTTCGTTTATTAACTGGCTTAACCAAAGATTTTTTTGGGTTTTTAGCAGATTGAAATTCATTTTTGAGGAGTTAGACATAACGAAAACAGCAAAGACAGACCATAATAGCGATCAATTCTATAAAAACTAACTTTCTAAAGATGAAAAGAAAGATCAGAGAGAAAGAAAATGTGTACTGTTATGAGTTTAACATTTGGAAAAATTGACATTTTGCATTTCAAAAAACAACAATTCTCATTGCTGTAATTTCCCATTTTCCACGAAGATAAAATGTTAGTTTCAATATGAAGCGTGAAAATACGCTTGACCAAAGTTTTGAGGTATAATTTTGGTTTTTCAATGCGTGAAATACGCTAATGTAAACTCTAATATCCTGACTTCATGTATTTCATTCATTGTTTCATTTGCGATGATAATGAAATACATTGCTTAAAAATAATTTTTATGTGTACAATCATTCAGAGTACAGTCGACTCCCGCTACAACGCGATTCGACTTACGCGAAATGGCTATAACGCGAATTTTTTCCCAAGTTACAAATTTTAGAGCTAACGCGATTTTTTCGTCCACAACACGAATTTTCAGAAGGAAGTATCGGTTTTGTTATTGGCTACTAAATATTGATTTCGTGAATGTTATTACATCCCTTTAAGCATTACTGAGAGCGAAAGTTCCTACATCAAAATAGTCTACGTATCGAGTTGCTAGTGCATCAAATAACCGCTCAGCATCTTTCATTTATTTTTTTCATTATAAATATTAAAGTTGACGAAATATATTAATTCCTTAGTGGCACCTTTATCTACACTTTGTGAGGATGGGAAGAAAAAAGAAGTTTCTGATTAAAAAAAAAGGCTAAGATTCTCGAGATGCTTAAACAACTACAAAACGCCGATGGTAGCGCAACAGTAAACATGAGTGGATCTTCCATGCGTACAATTAAAAGTCAAAACAAAACGATATCCGTATAAGTTCAGAACTTAGTTTCAATATTTAAGCTTGCAGATCAGTCCAGCAAGGAAAATAAAATGAAAATAGAAGCTGCTCTTGTATTACGGATTAAAGAGATCAGGAAAAGGGGCTGTTGTCACAGATTGAGCCACAAAAGATCATAGAGCATCAATTATCATTATCTTCCTTTTTTAACTCATAAATATGTTACTGTATCTGTTGTACAGTGTACAGTACTATTATAGTGCATCATTTTATTATTACTACATGCTGTGCGTACCGTGCTGTTTTATCTTGTCTTTCCCTCCCATTGATCATTCATTTTCTGCATCTTAAAGTATTTCATGTTGAATAAAACAGCTTGTTTTATTTTTTTTTAAATACAGTAAAAGTTCTGTTCTTTATGTAAGAAACTAATGTGTAGTTGAGGAATGCTTTAAAGCAGTTTGAGGGGTGTTAATAAGTGTCTAAAGAAATTCGGTACGGTTCTAAAAAAAATTATGTACATATATTTTTTCACAACGCGAAATTTCGACTTACGCGAGGAGTCTTGGAACGCACCCCTCGCGTAAGTAGGGACTCGACTGTAACTGTCATCCACAATCTCTGTTTTTAACTTCTCCAATCAGAGGCGTCCCGCCCCGCCAGGAGGTCACTGTGACCTCCGAAAATTGTCTTTATTCAGTAAATTTTGCTAACGATTCGGCAGCCTTTGAGACAATATTACAACATTGAGATTCTTTGCTTTTTTTAAAGTTTTTTAATTCGTTTTTAATAATGCTGAATGTTCCTTTTCATTAGATGTTATGTATGTGTGACGTAACAAAATATTGCACTCTCATATTTTATTATTCGGTAAAATGGAATTTCATTTGTCAAATTGAGAATTTCTCCCCTCTCAAAAATTTTAGTGCAAAGCGTTCTTGGCCCCACTCAAATTTTTAACAGCGATATTACTTCTATTGATATATACCGAATGAACACCAAATTTTTCCGCATTATCTTAAAGCATGGTTCACACCTGCATCTGAATCGAAGAGACTGTTGCCAAGGATAAAAAATTTGGGAGGTCGCAGTGACCTCACATCCGGGTTTTCGGTGTTGTTAAATAAACAGTGGACACGGCAGGGTGCTGAAACTTCCGAAAAAAGCAAGCTATATAAATAAATAAAAAAGTCATATCAACGCTCACAAAGGGCGTACCAGGACCGAATTTAGCTCCATCTGCCACCCAGTGTTTGACCTGAAACTGCCTTCCCCCTCCCTCTCTTAAAAGCCTACCAGGATGACCTTGAAAACCAAACTAAAGCTTTTCAAAACAGCGTTCATAAACACAAAATCACGCTAATGCAACAATGCTGACTTTTTATGAAATAATTTATTTATAGAACTTTAGTGCGACGGTTGATCAGTTTCTTACGAAATGTAGGGCGGTGGTAACATTTGTATGCAGTATTACTCTCCTCACTTCACATAGTTTTTTAAACGCTGGCAAAAGTTGAAGCGTAAGAAACAAAACAAACGTTTCTCTTACACACCACGCGAGAAAAAAAAAAGAAAAGAAAATTAATTTGAATTCTGAAATTTTTAATTCAAACAATGTTTTTCGCAATTACGAACTGCGACAGGACCCTACTCATTGGAGATGTTGTTTCTAGAAACGGCTCCTGTCCCCTCAAACCTGCCCCTCCTCCTGGGCGGTTACGTGTGCATAGTTGTGAGTGTGTGTGTGTGTGTAGGTTTGTATGTGTGCTTAGACCTGTATGTATGCACGTAGGCGTGTGAAGTCGTGTGCGAGCGCGTGTGTAGGACATGGACGACGCCTCCGACCAGGAGAAGCGGATAGCTCAGGACCGGAGGAGCCGCGCCTGCAGATGAAGGTGAGCGGTGGTGCTGCAGAGGCTCCTAGCGACCCTTTATACTAAGAGATGCGACACAGGCTGAAATAGCGTTTCTGCGCATACTTCCGAGTCGAAAAAACCGTCCAACTCGAATTGGCGAGGGCGTCCGCGCCTGGCGCGTTATCGCTTGTTTGTAGTTAAGAGAGTAGTTAAATCTAAAACAGCTGAATTTTGATTTTTTTTTCTTTTTTTGCCATACATTTTGCTTTGATACAGACTAATGAATGAATATATTTTAAACACTACGCAAATCAAATCTTGTTAAAGGTTTAAAAACATTTTAATAATAATATTGAGGCAAACCTAACACGGCAGCGCTGCGTATCCTTCACAATATTGCGAGGTTATGTTTACCACCCCAACACATTTAACACATTAAAAATTCATTAATATCTATTTATGATATTTTAAATAAATTTCAGTGATGAATTAAGTTTCAACTACTTAAGTTTCAACTTGTTTTTTACAAGATCATTTTGAATTCAAGCACATTAGCTTTTAATATCGTATGAGGAAGAAATCCGTAGAACTGAATTACGACGAAAATCGTTTCTTCGCTCAATTAAAATTTCATTATGAAAAAGAATAATTGAGTGCATTATTTGTGCAAGTCATTTCAAAATACTTCTACTTAAAAAAAAAATCTTTATTTATTTTTTATTTTTTTTACAAATTTTTATTAATAAAAAATTATTATAGGATTTTAATTGGTGATAAAACTAATTATGGCAGTGATAATACTAAAGTTTAAAATGCGCTGACGAAAACGATGTGCTTCCATCGGGAATCGAACCGACGCCCTCCCTACCTCTTAGCGCGTCCCTTATCCACCATGCTACATGGCCTCGAGAACTGAGAAACTAAGTAATGTTCATATAGGATACTGCACATCGTGTTTCCAAAAACAAATATCGAAATTATCAGATATCATGATAATTTTAAAATAAACGTCGGATTTATATGTACTAATATAGCAGCAAACCCTGCGAAAAGAGGAGGAAATAAAAAGAACTAAAATGTTTTTAGAATGTAGAAGCCAATTGATTCAAAAGTTCACGCCATCAGATTTAAAAATTTAAAAAAAAAAAAAAGGCAAACGTACACTTGCTAATGGTTTTAAAGCAATAACTTTATTATATAAATCACGTAAAAGAGAACCCTTCAATTATCCAGCTTTGTTTGTTTGTAAATACAAACTTTTTACATTGAATACAGTAACCTGATTGGCGCGTGTTTAAATCCCGAATGTCGCCAAAGCATGCTTTTTTCATGAATCGGAAAATCCAGCATTAAAACTAATATTACAGGAAAGAAAACACTATGAAATTCGAAAGAAAGTAAGTTAACACATTAAAGTACATCCTAAATGTATTGGTTTGCCATCAAAGTCGAAAATATCGCTTAGGATACAAAAAACAAAACCTCGAACGTAAGCCTGGCAAAACAAAACAATTTTTCACAAATTCCTGGGGAAATTTTCTCCTTAGTGGACGCAAGATATAGGTAACCAACACGTCAAAGAATGTAAAACCAAAAATTAAATTGCATAGTTTTCCGTATTTTAAAAGGAATCCACCTTTTTTCTGGGTGTGAGCGCGTGTTGCGCGCAATGCAAATCCTATGGACGGGAACTTGAGCGTTGGACGGTTTTTGCCAGTGACCAATCAGCGCGCAGTACACCTGTGTCGCATCTCTCAGTATAAAGGGTCGCTAGAGGCTCCTGGTCCAAGCTGAAAAAGGAACAACAACATCAAGGACGGTCAACTGAGGACAATAAGCAATCATGATTGCTCAAAAAAAAAAAAAAAAAAAAAAAAACTCTATCCTCCCTCCCCCCTTCTGAATATATTTCTGACTTAACTTTCTGTGAAAATACTGATAGAACATAACTTAGATATTCAAGTGATTGAATAGTTTTTCGACGTGTAGACTGGGGCACCCCAACTTTAAATATTTTTATGAAGGCGAAAACTCACAATTTACCGAATTATAAAATACGGTTATGCCCACTATGACGAAGTGAGAGCAAAGGGATGCAAGTGGACATTTTCAAGTTTTGAGTAAAACACGTTTAAAGATAACATACTAGATAGGTTTTCATTGCATTTTCTTTTCTAAATCATACTATACATCAGCACCTACCAGGGTTAACCATCTCTTGCCCCAATACAGAGGAGAAGTTTCTTCTACCATGTGTACTGGTTATCTCCAAATTTTTAATTTTGCCACTTACATCCCTTTGCTTCTCACTGCCTCACATGTACATTTAATGAAAAGGGACGTTCGGGAATTTAAAAAATGCAATCTGCAATTATGTCTTCAAATTCACCGAAAAACAAAATTTGCCGAGTGAGGAAACTTTTTTGGGCGGTCACCGTGACCCAATGGTGCAAACGGACTCGAGTAAAATTTTCTGGAGAAAGGGCGAAATTTTCGGAAGTTCGACCCCCTCCTCCCTTCCCCCGTAAAAACTGTTCAAATATGCATGCAAAAATTATTGAAATCATTTAAAAAAAGCATTTTAAAAGTTTTTTTTAATATAAATTTTTAGTTTTAGAATTTTGCCAGACAAAATTTTCGAAAACGGCAATCCAAAATTTTCGGAAATGTGAAAAATTTCGGATCACAAACACCCCTGCTGTGACCTTCCATCCACCCCTGCTTGAGGACTAAAACTTGGCGCTTAAAACTGAGACAGAGCACAGAGATATTGACCTTGATTGTGCTCTACAATGTCAAAGTAATTAAGAGAAGAAAATGTATGTTGCATAACAGATGAAATTTTATTTTATACTAAAAAAATCTCTAGACAAGTCGGGTGTCAACTGTGATTGAAGATCCACGCAAATTTTAGCTGAAAAAATCCATTAGAACTAACTCTAATTTTTATGCAGAAGACAAAGAACGAAAGAACAACATCTACAATTTACACAGCAAAACCAACATCGATCGATTCTGTCAGACTCTCATCCTCTCTTCTGTTCATATCTGCACCACCTTCTGCATTACAACTTCCTTTGCTGCTTCCTCTGTTAAGAAACAGATTAAGTGGCTAACAACTGGTTAAGTTGCTATAAATGTAATTAAGAACAGTAGAGCAAAAGAAATGTCTCTGCAATAAACGAAGTTGCTTTTTTAGTCTTTTCCTTCTACATTAAAGGTTATATTATTTTAATATTACGTTACATAAAGCCCGAATTTAATGCATTATGTGCATATGAAATTGTAAATTTTTACTTCCTTTTACAAAAAAAAAGGAAGTATTGTATCCTCGAATAAATTTTCACTCAAAAATCGGCCTTAATTTCCATTTTTCTCACCCCGAATGAATGTTGAGTTTTTTTTTCGACCCGACCACACGTGGATATATGCCTAGGAACCTACAGACACCCGAAATATCCATTTTGACGACCCCCGAGTTAATTACAATGAATTTTCTCGTGACGTCCGTATGTATGTATGTGTGCATGTATCTCGCATAACTCAAAAACGGTATGTCCTAGCAAGTAGAAATTTGGTACGTAGACTCCTAGTGGGGCCTAGTTGTGCACCTTCCCTTTTGGTTGCATTTGGGTGTTCCTAAGCGGGTATTTTGCCCCTTTTTGGGGGGAAATCACTGTTAATTTCGATGTAAACTCAAGTGGTGTTATAATTTGTCGGACACTTGGAGATATA
This sequence comes from Uloborus diversus, assembly GCF_026930045.1. Classification (NCBI taxonomy): domain Eukaryota; kingdom Metazoa; phylum Arthropoda; class Arachnida; order Araneae; family Uloboridae; genus Uloborus; species Uloborus diversus. Next base: position 157,820,327 of record NC_072737.1, on the reverse strand, counting down.
TCGGCAGTCTTTTGGTCGCCAACTTGGCGACAAATTTGGCGATGTTTTTTTTTTTTTTTTTTAATTTTAAATTTGGTTCTAATTTGGCCACTGTTGGTGATATTTAGAGAGTAAACAATTAAATCACATTAAAATTGCCAATAACGGGGAAATTACATTTAGTTGGAGTAAAAGGAAGTCATATGATGCACACATCAGCTCATTTTGACTTTAATGTGCGTAACTGCATGAAAAGAGAAATTTGTAAAATAACTGGATGTGTTAGCACGTTTTTCACTTACTTATAGATTTTTTTTCATAAAAATCATAAAAAACAATTTTTCCCTTCCAAAAAAATTGGACAACCTGTGTGTTTTTCCTCGATTTTTCGTGCATACTATTAATTTACATACTTTTTTTGTGCATATTATCGCTAAAAATATAAAAAATGCAATAACACAAAGGCCACTAGTGTTCAAAGGTCATTCATATGTGAAGACTTTTAGATACGTGAACGAAAAATTTTTAGTGCATATTTTTGAATTTTTAGTGCATATTTTAGGAATTTCTAGTGCCTATATGAATGCATATTTTTATCGTGCGTATAATCAGGGGTCTAAAGTACTGAAATTCAGCATGATGACCAATATGACTTGATTTTATACTCAACTCAACGCTGTATTTTTGGGGATCAGTAACTTAGAAATTAAACAATTCGATTGATATTTGCTACACACTGTTTAATTTTTTTAAACAAATATTTATTAAAATCAGCACAATTTCTATTTAACATACTATACAGACAGAAGAACTGTAAAGAGATTAAGAATTTTAAAATCTTATGTAATTACTATATTATTCTTATTTACTTATTTATTTTTTTCACTGAAAAGCTCAGTAATGAAATTCTGTGAGCAACGATTACGAAAACAACGTCTATTGAGTCAGTCAGTGATGAAGCTCTGACTCTCTTGAAGCTACATTCCTCAAACGAAAATTGTGACTTCTTGTAATTGATGATACTGATGTAATACCTGATGTTAATTTTCGTTGCAAATGTTTGCCTTTTCTCCGTGGATTATTTCAGGGGCTCGTGCCAAAATAGGAGGTCATGGGAGGTCACTCTAATCTTCCAGAACATCCTTATTCGCCAAATTTGACTGGCGATTTATCAAATTTGGAGACAATATTGCAACATTGGGATTCTTTTCCGTTTAAAAATTGTTTTTAATGATGCCTGATGTTCTTACTTATTAGAAGTTCATTATGCAAGTTAGCGTATTTTATCATTCGTTCAAATTGGGAATTTCATTCAGCAAATTGGGAATTTTCAAGCTCCCAAAAATTTTAGTTCAGTGTGCCTCTGGATTGTCTTCATGTATAGTTCGCCTCAAAAACTGTATTTAACCGTCAGTTGATTGGACGAAGGAAAAATAAATTAAAATTAGCGTTTTTACACATGCGGCTGCTTAGTGCTTACTAACTTCTTTGCAAAAATTGGCAAAACATTAAAAACGTCACTCTTTAACAAGGATGGGGGGAAAAAACCCATTGTCGTTAACAACGTGAATAATTATTTGCTTTTGGCAACGCCAGTGTGACCGTTCAAGGTCATCCCCCTCCAGCAGCAAATTGAGTGCCGCAAAACTAAACAGCAGACTCAGCCGTTGACTCGACATTAGTTCGCAAAGTGGATTAAACGCCTCTCTCCACACAAGTATTCCCTCCACAAGCAATCTATTTATTACAGAGACCTGGCTGCTTGCGAAATTTTCCCCTGACTGCGCAAAGAAACAAAAACTGAAAACCTTGGAATGTATCAGCGAACAAACCTTTATCCGCCTACGCTGTTTATGGAGGGAAAGGGGAGAGTGTCTGTAATCTTCAAAGGGTGGGGGCGCATGCGCGCCGGAGAGCGATCGATATTTCCAGGATGTGTAGTGAAAAGTAAACAGTGTCGTCGCGTTTATATTTATATGGCTACCGTTGGCTGTTGATTGGAAATCTGAAGCTAATCGTAAACAACTGGCTAAACAAATGAAAAGACATTCCCTGGATCACGAGCTGGGGAAAATAATGAGGAACACTGAGGGAGCTTATGAGTTGGAGAGTTTAATCAAGTTACTAGCGTGTATGTTCTTTTGCTGTATGTGTGAATGTGTCGATATAATATGGCTTTTGAAGGAAAAAGTGCTCTGTGCTGAGTTCTTTTTGAACTCTTTGGGATAGAAAGAGCAGGGCCGCCCCGGCCCCGATGTGAGGTCACGGGAGGTTACTGTGATCTTCCAAAAATTTCGTTATTCAACAAATTTTGCTAGACGATTCGGCAACATTATCATCATTCGGCAAAATTTGGAGCTCTAACTGGCAAAATTATCATAATTCGGCGAAACTTGCAGTTCCCTTCCACAACATTATTAATATTCGGCAAAATTTACAGTTCCATTCGGCAAAATTATTCTTATTCTCTGAAATTTTGAGTTAAAATCGGCGAAAATTGCAGTTGCATTCTGAAAAATTAACTTCATTCGGCGAAATTTGCAGTTCCATTTGGCAACATTATCATCATTCGCCGAAATTTGGAGTTCCATTCGGCGCAATTATCCTCATTCGGCGAAATTTTGAGTTAAAATCGGCGAAATTTGTAGTTGCATTCTGAAAAATTAACTTCATTCGGCGAAATTTGCAGTTCCATTTGGCAACATTATCATCATTCGCCGAAATTTGGAGTTCCATTCGGCAAATTGAGAATTTTAGCCCTCCCAAAAATGTAAGTTCGGGGCGCCCCTGAGAAAGAGATTGTAGCTTTTGTATTGAAGGATAATAATAACGCAGTCGGGGCTCAATTTCTAACAGGAGAACTCCGGTTGCAGAACTTTTTTTCTGCAGTTTGCGATGCAGATCAGTTCTCGAAAAGTAGTCTGCAAGATGAATCGCAGAATCTAAATCTACACTCAGGAATGCTTTAAAATAAAATGCAAATACAAGTACAGGATGCTTGTGTATTATATCTCAGAAAATGAAGTAGTACGAATCTTTATTAGTTGAAACCTTAGATTTTTTTTCCTTTAAAAAATTTAGGTTTCTCTTTTTTTTTTCTTCCACTATAAGAGCTCGAAACTGCCGTGGGCAAGTAAACAGCAATATCAGCAGGAATGAGATTTCTAGATATTTGAAGAAACGCGTTTTTTATTCAATACTAAGAATAGGGAAATGTCGTAATCAGACGTTTTTTTCGCGCTTTTTTTTTGCAGTGCACCAATTAAGCAAGCTTGCACAACAAAGCTAACGTACAACAAAAGACGAAAATTGCATACAAAATTTGAAAAATCACATAAAATTGAAAAGAAGTGCAGGAGCTGAACTCTCGTGAGCTTCCATGCAAATGAAGCCCTAAGCACTACTGATGTGAAGTTTTAGCGTGCATCTCTTATTTTTTAAATTTATGTACAGTATACTTTCTGCTACTTTTACGACTACGCAAATAAAAAGTTATGATCCAAACCATTTCTTCAGATTCAAATACAGTCACTGTAAGTGGAATTGTTATTATCCACCAAAAACACTCCTTTTATGTTGCTACATTTCTAACTTTTTCATTGCGAAGGTCACCTTTAACCCTTTACTTTCCGCCTTTTACACATGAGCTACATGTAAAAAAAATAAATGATATCCCATTTTGATTTTCATTCTCCATTATTTCCGAAACAGCTGCGAAATGTTTGGTATTTCCGTTGCCGCTCATTTTCTTTCTTTTTTCATTTTACCCCATCATTTCCCCCCGTATTATTCACCTCTGTCTTCAAGAGAAGGGCATTGTGCCCTTTTTCTCCTCATAACCTTTTGCATCATTTTAAACTGCGAGCGGGGATGGTTTTTTCTTTCGTTCTTTTCTTTTTTGTATCAACCCTTCCTACCTAACGTTAGTGGAGGTGGGATTGGGAAAAAAACTTATAAAAAAGAAAGACACTTTATTAGGCTTTGCCGAAGCGGGTAGAAAAGAGTTAAAAGCTGACATTGATTTGTCCTCTAAATGACATTGATATTTTATTTGAAATTACTTAATATCTAATCAAGTACTTTTTTTTTTCATTGATTTTATGTGGCTGAACTGTTTTCTCTTCACTTTTCAAAATCAATCTTTTCATTTCTTTTCTTTTTTGAATTGCACAGAAAGTTTGCTCTCAATGTAAAAGTAAAGAGATTTGCTCATCCCGCGATTTCCACGTCAATCGCATGGACGGATACAAGGGTGGGGTGATGGGGACGACCGCCCCTCCCTTGAGGGATTATACAGGCATTATATCGACAGTAAAAATCCAAAAGTATTTTTTAGTCAGTCTGCAAAGAATTTCAGGAAACTCACAACCGGAATTTTTGTTGGAATACAGTGAAACCTGTGTAAGTTGACCTCTTGCGGTGCAGTACTTTGGTGGTCAACTTAGACAGGTGGTAAACTTATAGGGGGTAGTAATGAAATTTTTTTTTTGTTGTCATTTCTTATCCAATGCATTCATTTTTTTAATTAATTGGAATGCTTTAAACTCATTTTCATTGTTTAACAATACTTTAAAACAATAAGAAAAAATGTTTAAAACTTTTTAGAGATTATTTACCAGAATGACGTGTAAAGTATCATGCAAATTTAAAATGTCTGTGAATCGATCAAAAAAAAAAAAAAAAAAAAAAAATGCCTCATTGATTATGAAAAACTACTTACTTGATATTAACAATTCCTAAAAAATCATAACAAGTCAAAAGTGACTCAAATTCTTCATTTGATTTTTCTTGTACATTTGTAACAATGGTAATCTACTTTTCAACAAAATAACTCCTTATTGAAGTTTGGCGCATTTTCTGGGACTTAACATTAGATCAATGTTTTTCGATGGAAACATAAATATTCATAGGTTTTTCTAAAATGTCTGGTTACTTATTTGAGGCATAACTGATGAAACTTTTAGTACAATCTAATGCTTTTGCCTAGTGGTCAACTTACAAAGGGTTTTTTACAATACTCCAAACCAAAGCTGGTGTATATTAGTGGTCAAGACAGACAGGTGATCAAGATTGAGAGTGGTCAAGTTACAGAGGTTTTCCTTCATTATATAAGATAGGACTAATTCCGTTCCTGACAAAAGCGGTCAACTTAGACAGGTGGTCAACTTACAAGGCTGGTCAACTTTACAGGTTTTACTATATTTCAAACTTGAGGTCTTAAAAATGCGATTTTAAACTATCTTAGGCAACGTTACAGGAAGGAATGAGGTTCAAGCTCTCTTCCCTCTGCTAATTTTTCAAAACTGCAGTTCCAAAAATAAAATTTAAAACCATATTAGATTACATTAGGGGAGAGGATTTGGAAACTAATTTTTAAAAAAAATCGAAGTTCTAAAAACGCAGTTTCGTCCCTCCCTTAAAGGATTCCTGGATCCGTCCCTGCGACGTAATTGCAAAAAACTTTTTCCCCTATTTCATTGTTTAGTACATATACACATACAGGCGTCCCTCGTATAACACGGTACTTCTACAACACAGTTTCGATATTACACGGTACCAAATTTGCGATTATTATAACACGGTTTCGATATTACACGGTACGTAACTTCAATTTAATATTTCATGGTTTTGATATAACTTGAGTGTTATATTTAAAAAAGATAGAATTTCATTTTTGTTTAATACATTCCGTTAATGGTTGATAACTGTAATAAGTTTTTATTTTGTTTTTATGAAACGTGGTTTCGATACAACACGGTACACATCCATTGATTTACATCATTTCTAAGTCTCGTATAACACGGTTTCGATATAACACAATACATCTTAACCCGAATTTTCTCATGCACATACATAATTAGTATTAAAAATAAGTAAAAATGTTATTTTCAAAAAAGTCTCGTATAACACGGTTTCGATACTACATGGAACGTATTAACCGTGTTATGCGAGGGACACCTGTATCTCATATTGGTTTTTTAAGCATAAAAAGGAAAGAACTATACCACACACCTCAAAATTTTTATGGGAGTTTAGTACCACCAATGGTTACCTTTTCTGCGCAACTCATCATCGAAAATAGAAACATACTATTTTTACTAATTTTGGCTAAAAACATGAAAAACAGCATTTCTTCGAAACTTCAACTCAATTGCGGCAGATCAAGAAATTGTGCAAAAAAAATCAAATTTTTTACGTGGACTTTGCTCCACCAATGGCACTTTTTCCGCACGACCAATCATCGAATTAAAAAAAAAAAGTTGCTTTTCGGCACATTCTTCGATCATGCGTCGTCACATATACAAGAATAACAAGGATACATGGCTAGCTCTTCTTTAGGGATTGCAAAAAGGGTTGTGTAGTGTTGACCTTCATATGACATTAATAAAATTTACGCTTCGGGCACACGAAGAATTTATCATAAAATACTAGCAGAATAAAGTTTTAAAAAAAGAAAGAAAGAAGTATAGTTAAAGAAATGGATGAAAAAGCATTTTATACCCGTTTTTCCAACAAATTTAGTTTAATTAAAAGATAGAACTTTAGAATAACGTAACATGTGCGGGTATTGACATTCATTTAACCCTTTGCAAATCGTACTGAAAGTAAATTCAGGATGTGTCATATTTTTTAACAAAAATTGTGTACAGAAAAAACGTCCTGCCGTTCAGCAGCAGCAAAAAAAAAAAAAAAAAAAAAAAAAAAAAAAAAAAAAAAAAACGAGAAAGAACTCCTGCGTATGGGGGTGGATTTCCACCGCGGTTTCAAAGGGTGAAGAGCACGTTGGGGAAAGAAAATATCAAAATTGAAACGCTGTCGGGTTGGAGCTTTGGCTTTCCTGTGGGGAAAAGGGGTAACATTAACCCCTAAGCGTCATTGAGCTTCAACAGCACTTTGCCCTACAAATGTCATTGAAAAAGTTACGCGAACGTATATACATATTCCTTTAATCAGTTTTAATTTTTTCCCCAATTTTTAATTAAATTTTATTATTAGTTCCAATTTTTCTGTCCATTTGTGTGTTAAAATATTTGTTTTATAATTATCATCACATCAAATGCTGTTAGGTTTCGAATCAGGGGGATTGGAAACTGCTTCGCCTACTATGGATTTGGCAAAGGAGTTGACCAGGAAACTAAAATATGATTGAAAATATTTCTGAGGCTGAGACAAGGATGGAAATAAGTCGAAACATCTCTATACTTCCACATTAACATTATCAGAAGTTAGTCAGATTTTTACTGGAAAATAGACTGATGATGAAACTGACAGGTCAGATTACTGAAAAGAACTCGGGAAACTTGAGCTTTCCCTCAAAATTTTCAAAGGTCCAAAAATGACATAGGAACTTTTATTAAAAATTCCAGCTTCTGTTTTTAACTGTTTTTTTTTTTTTAGAAAAATTGTTAAAACAGAAGAAAAAGTTGCTTTGATAACTTTTTATTAAAAATCTACTATTTTGAGGGGTGCCCCCGTAAGAGAAAGGGTGCACCCCCCTACATATCGCAAAGACCCTCCCCCCACAAATGAGACAAATACTCCACAAAAAAACGCCTCCTTAAAAATTTCAATGGCGCAGTTTGCCCCAGGTCTAGTTATTGTTTCTCAAATATCAATCGGAGATCGATTGTCTTTTCGTTAGTTTTGATGGTTGAAGAAAGAACAAAGGATCCTTAATTGTCGGTCACTTTTAAAAGTTTCTGGTACATTCAGTGTACTCAACAACAGTTCCTTTTCTTACACCGACAGCTATCCCTGGAAACAAGGGTGCCCACCCCCCTAAGATCAAGGACTTACCCCCTAACTATTGCGCAGAACCCCCCAAATGACAAAAAAAAAAAAAATCAAAACATCCCCCTAAAAAGTTCGTAAAATTGTAAAAAGTAGATGCAAACCGGGTCGATTTCTTCGAGACCACCCACAAATTCTAATTCATCTTCATCTTCCGCAGCAAAAACCACGTCAGTGCGGCCTGATGAATTGAGGCTGTAATCACTCTCTTTGTTCGTTGATGAGAATTGCAATTTTTGTTCCTGTATTTTTTTTAGAATTTCACTTTTCTTTTTTTTCCAAATCTCTCTGACGGAGTTTTTCAAGTTTTTATGCTGGGGTAATTTAGGTCGTAGTCGTAATTTTGAAATTTCTGAGAGCTGGTTTTTTTGTGAAATTTTTAAATTAAAACCTTTACAGAAATGAAAAGAACAACGATAAAACTGCTATGCATACAGTATTGAATGATGTTTATAAATAGGTGCTTAGCACACTTTTAGCAGATATAGGACGTTTGCTTCATGTAAAAGTTTAAGAGGTTACGTTAGCACTAAGTGAACAAAACCACTAATAATACTCCCTGTTATCAAATTGTTCGATACACCACTGCGTACTTGATGGTGCTCACTAGCGGAAACTGTTAAAAAATTAATTTAAAAACTGTGCCCCAGTCTTCTCAGTTTGGGCCAAAGAAGGACCCCAGTGCCAAATTGCTTTAGCAAATTGTTTGTATTAGTTTTTGATCCGATTAACTAAAAGTTAGGCCCAAGACCTACAATACTTTGCCCCCCGCCCTCTATTTTATCACCGTAAGTCAACGCGGTACGTCGACTTACGGTGCAAAATAATGTTACTTTAAGAAACTGCCTTTTTATATCCATTTTATAATTTAATACTTCTGTTACTCAACTAAATAATAAATAACATCTAGCCTCCCCCACATCCATTCCACACTCAAACATTTCTTTAAAAAAAATTCAGAGGCATTTTAGCTTTATTACTCAGTTTATTTATTTAAAAAAATAATAATAATAACCATACTAAACTTAGGTAGAAAGTCTCAAGGAAATAAAGTTTTTTTACGCATATAAAACCAGCTGAATAAGAGAGAAATATCAATGAAGTATCAAAAGAGATTTTTTCCACTTTAGAAATCATTATTTTTTAAAATTATTTTCTTCAAAATACAAGATTTTTTAATGCTATGTATGTTTTTCTTTTTTTTTTTTAAAGGCGGGAGCCCTTGGAAAGATGGGGGTGTCTCATGCCTTGTCGGTCTGTGTAGTAATCACGGTCCGGTTGCAACGACGCGACGGAACAATATATCTAATATATCTACATTTGAAGAGAATATCCTAATGCAAAGGCTTATGAAAGGTTGACCCTTCCGAGGCCCGGATCTGTAAATTTTGGGCCCCCATGCAAAAAACCAGCAGGGGGCCCCAAACGTTACTGAACTGCTCTGCTATCCCTCCCCCCCCATCCAAAGGGGAAAAAAACGAATTTTTTTCGATTGTTGTGTGTTTTAAACTGCTTCAATATTTGAACTTTAATTTTGAATTCATTTGTTTAAATGTTTTATTTATTTATCATTTTTATTGTTTAAGGTTTTTAACTTACTTGTTTAAACGCTTCTGGGTGGCTATGTGGTTTATTTAATTATTTATTTATTTTTTTTATCTCGGTTCCCGAAAACTCATAAAGTTTTGTCAGCAAGAAAACCAGTAATTCATACTTTTCACTATTTTTTCTCATATTTTTACCAAAACGTTCAAAAATATTTTCTGCTGTTAACACTTGAGTATTGTTTTAAAAACTTTATTTATACATTTATATTTTTTTTTGGTTTCTTGGGTTGGGACTCCCTTAGAGGCATGCTCCCCCCCCCCCCACTCTGCGGGGTCTGCGGGTACGTAGATCTGGGCCTGCCTCCTCCGAACTACGCTACCGATTGCTGAAGTCCCTAAGTCCGCTTCCACTGCACTCACACTGAGTCAACAGAGAAACAACTTCTACAGAATTGATTCATGTTATGTTGAGAAAAAAAAATTCTCGTTCTGTCTATTGTATCTGTCTGTTTCAAGAACAAGATATTTCTCTGTTTCTATCACATTTAATTTGCAAACGAACTTTTGGAAACGTATTTCTGACTACTAATAACAGTTGTTAAATCGCTATAAACCCGTTTCCATGGCAATCACCGACCGTTATACATGGCAGAACGAGCTTTGCACGTGAACGACAGACAGTATCTCAAGATCATTTCTTTATTCTTATCTGAAAGGACTCTACCAAAAAAAAAAAAAAAAAAAAAAAATTAAATAAATAAATAAAAATTTGCTTTTTAATGGCACTAAGAAAAACAAGATTGAGGGTGACGATTTTGATGATCATTTTGGACGACAATATTTCACAAAATCAATCTTTACGCTCTGCAACTGTAACACATTAAAATTAAGTGTTTTGACGATAGAATTACGAAATACGAGCTTTTGAATTGATTTTGTTCAGAGTTTACGACATCCTAATCTCCGGGGAAAATATTTCTCCACCACCCTTTGTTAAAAGTTTACATGCGTGCTACACAAAAACTAATGAGCTCAAACTCTCAAAAAACCCCAGAAATTAATGACGACCAAAAGTACTTTAAGCTCTAAAATTTCAGATTCCAGTGCGATAAAATTTTCTGCGGCCTTATATAACCTAAACATGGCAATTCGTTTCACAAAATTGATGCGCCATTTCGGAGTACCATTTCGCCATTTCGTTGGTCAGGGTGCCCAGTGCTTGCCCAACAAATGGTGGAATCGTTCTCTCCCCATGAAGTATTATTACGCTATTCTCCGAGATCTTATCTTGGATGCATATCTAATTCTGAGCTGACTTCTACACTCTACCCAAAAGACGCCGCACGAAGAAAAAGATAATGAAATTTTAATGACAGCTCTACTGCCAGACATTTCATTTCGAATAAATTACGGAAAAAGAACATCAAAGAATTTTCGAATGCTCCGAATACACAACCCGTCTTCAGAATTCAAGTGAAACGGAAAAAAAAAAAAAAGCAACCCAGCAATGCATTCAGGTAAAGTAAAATAAAGAATTTTAAGCAATTTTAAAAGTAATGAATTTAAATCTCGCTTCTAGGTTCCTGTTCTCAATGACATTTGTAGGTCAAACGAATCTCCGCAAGCTCAATGACATTTAGAGGTCAAATTTAAACCCTTTCTCTCCCCATAGGAAAACAGAAAGTTTCAGCCGGGTTGTTGCGTAGCCTTTCATGCTGTTATTTTTTGAATTATTTTTCCTTTTTTTTTTTTTTGAGTTTCATTTAAAAGCCGCCCCCATACATTGTGTGTCGTTGCCTTTCATGCTTGTATTTTAAAGGGATTTTTTTTTCGTGCAGTAGACAGCAGGGATTGGCTTGATGTTCCTCGCTCGGCAGCTGAAAGCGAGGTCAAGTAAAGGGTGATGCTTGCACATGCCGTGTAGCCCCGCCAACCATGTGTTTAGAAAGGGGCTTTGGAGAATTAAATGAAAATAGGCGTTGCGATGTCACTTGAGGTTAGAATGGAACGCTTTTATCTTTTGCAATTATATTTCTCGATTAATGACAAGTTTGGAGGCTGCACGTTTAACTATTTTTAATTTGCCTCATGCAGGGCCGGATTTAGGGGAGGGCAGGCGGGGCTACTGCCCCGGGGCCTCCACAACAAAGGGGCCCCTTACAATAAAATTTTTACAAAATATCCTAAATAAAAAAATAAATATCAGTAACTTCAGGATGTATTTACTATTAAAGTGCTGATATAGAGAATATCGGATACATACATATATATCAAAATATTCGGATAGATATCAAAGTATCGGATATTCTCGAAAATATGATCTTTTCGAACCCTGATTAGGGGCCTCCACTCCTTCGTTGCCCCGGGGCCTCCACACTTCCAAATCCTGCCCTGGACTCATGTTAGAATAGAAATAAAGTACAGAAAGTTAGTCAGCATCAACTTCTTATTTAATTTCATTGAAATAAAACTTGTGCTTTAATCGTGGTGAGGAAAATATCTTTGTGATGTACTAACCTTTTGCCAACCTCCCTAGGCCGAATTTATGTTCGGTAACAAACGCTCACTCTTGTTACTTTTGATGTCTTATGCCAGCTAACACTGCGGTAGGAAACTTTTCATGAAGCAATAAAAATATGTTAGGTTTAGGTTTGTAGTGCCGTGGGCAGGTAAATAGGGAAATGTTGGAATAAGACGGGTTTTTTTTTTCCCCCATCGGAAATTGAATAAGCAAGCTTGTACAATGAAGCTAACGTACAATAGATGATAAAAATGCAAAAGAAAGAAAGAAAGAAAAATGACAAAATTGCAGTTACTGTCCTTTACCTGTCCAAAGCAGTTTAGCACGCTGTGGAGTTAGCGGGTTTTAATAACAACGTATTTCCGTACTTGTAGGTAGCATTAGTAGTTGTTTTTCTACTGATGCAAATTGAAATAATGATCAAAGAGGAATCTTTTAGAATGTTTTATTTATTTATTTATTTTTAGAGAGTATGTGGAATTAGTTGTTTTGATGTCTAAGTCGGTCCGACATTCCATTCAAGTCATCGGGTCAGTGCGAGACAAATAATTCAACAAAATTGGTTGAGATAAAGGAAAAACTTTAAAATTCGGACGTTTTGTTCACCCTGCTCAGAAAACTGGACGTTATGTCCTAGCTGTCTAAAAATGTGGACGTTCTGTCCTTGGACCTTTTGTCCGTCCGACATTGTGTCCGTTGGACGTAATGTCCGTCAGACGTTCTGTCCCTCGGACGTTTTGGACCTGGACGTTATGTCCATGGACGTTTTGGATCTGGACGTTATGTCCGGTTCCCCAGTGCGAGAAACGGTAATTTTCTGATGTTGGAACAGTGGATGTTTTCTCCATCGGATTTTTTAGTTTTGGATCATGTCCGAATCCCAATCAAACCTTTCATGAACGAGAGCATCCAAAGGAGATCAAAACACTCAAACATTACCCCCCCCCACCTCAAAATTTTAATGGCGCAGCAGCGGTATTCCCATAGGGTATACTGTTAAGCATTTTTTAAACACATAGCGTATACCCTCAAGACCTCAAGCTTCAAAATTTTTCATATTATGACGTTATGTCCGCTGGACGTTATGTCCGTCGGACGGACGTTCTGTCGCTCGGATGTTTTGGTCATGGACGTTTTGGATCTGGACGTTTTGTCCGGCTCCTATTGCACGGTATTCGGAACACTGAGCGCAGACTTCGCGGTGTGGCTTTCTGAATCTTCAGTGTCTGGCGTTCGCTCTTGAACATCACTCTCGGTTTCACTAGCAAGCTTAGTGAATGACATTTTTTCTTCGTGTTTTTTGGTGTGCTTTTGAAAAGTATTTTTAAAGTCTTGTAGATTTTACCCTTATTGGTCAAATAAACCTTTGGAATTTTTTACCTCTTTGGCTAATTTCTTAAATCACCGCAAGGTCCTATTCATGAATGCCGGACACAGCGTCCAAAACCAAAGCATCCACGTCCAAATAGTTCAACGGTCAGAAAGTCCACATTTTTAGACAGCTAGGACTTAACATCCTAGAATTACGAATTGAAACAAATTTTTAAAATAACATACACGAAATACATAAACACGCTGGAAATTAAATCGATCAAAAAAGAGAACTCCATCAATTTGCAATAGTTTCAAAAATGCCTGTTGTTAGAGACAAGCTTTATTTTAATTCGTTTATAGAGATCACGTGATCGCCTTCAGCGCAATTTGGGAATCTTTCACACAATACGACTATTATCGGATAAATTTAAATATCAACAACACTTGTCACTTGTCATGTCGTATTAAAAGATATGAATTCACAACAATATTGGCACAATTGTAATAATTCGATTATTAATTCTGATGATTAGTTGAAAAACAATGTGCACATTTGCATCCAGGTATAATCCAGAACAAAGGTTGATGGAACATATACTTATTTCATCGAGATTTCCTGGTAAAAGCAATCCGATTCTTTGCTCACGAAGCGTTTTTTTTTTTTTTTCTTTTTCTTTTATCGCTCAGCAGAAGGAACCTGAACAATCATGGAGCCGAGCCTTGCTTCGAAGAATTTATGCCCTTTGCGTGACCCCAGACAACACAAGTTTCCCTCTTTGGCTGCAGGGGAAAAAGAACCTGTTCTGATGCTGAGAGGATCGCTGCGGGAAAAGAATAAAAGAAAGAAAAATCTCACAGACGTTAAAAAGAATTCGAACAACATAATAATGAAAAAAGAGGGAAAAGAAAAAGGAACTTCGAAGGGTTAAAAACATCTGGCCTTCCCTTTTCCTGTGCCCCTCAGGAGGGGAAAGGTTATTAGGGAGAGGATGCCCTTTTCTGTGCCCTTCGCATGCCCTTCAAACCATGTGAGTTGATGGAATGCTTTTTTTTCTTTTTCTTTCGGTTTTTTCGAACTTTTCAAGTTTTCATAAACATCTCATTTATTTCATATAAAAGTGATGGAGTAATGGTTGTGGAATGAAAACAGGTATTCATTAAGCCTTCAAGATAAATTATTGAAAACGCAGCGTAGTGTTTGCAGAATACGCTTCGTACTTTCGGAAACTTTCTTGGGCCAGAATCTTTCCATCTTGGTCAGAGCATGTGTGTGTGTGGGAAATTCCGGACATAACTTAATACTTAAATTATCTTTCCATCTTGTCAGTGTGTGTGGGGAGAGGGGGGGGGGGATCTACACAGACCCATTCTTTATTAAAAACAAGTATTACACAAATAATTCAACAAAATTAGTTGAGATAAAGGTAAAACTTTAAAATCCTGACGTTTTGTCCACCCTGCTCAGAAAACTGGACGTTATGTCCTAGCTGTCCAAAAATAAGGACGTTCTGTCCTTGGACCTTTGGCCGTCGGACATTGTGCCTGTTGGACGTTATGTCCGTCGGACGTTCTGTCCCTCGGACGTTCTGTTCCTCGAACGTTTTGTCCCTCGGACGTTTTGGACCTGGACGTTATGTCCATGGACGTTTTGGATCTGGACGTTTTGTCCGGTTCCCGTGTGTGTGGGGGGGGATATATACGGATTCATTCTTTATTAAAAACACGTATTACACAAATAATTCCACAAAATTAGTTGCGACAAAGGAAAAACTTAAAAATCCGGACGTTTTGTCCAAAAATGTGTATTTTCTGTCCGCTGGACGTTCTGTCCGTGGGACGTTTCGGATTTGGACGTTCTGTCCGGCTCCCCGGAATTCGCCGTCTAGCAGTTTTGAAGGTTAAATTTTCAAAATGAGCTTTGAGCTACGCTAACCATCGGCTTTTTTGATCGACAGTTTCTCTTCAACACGTAAGAGCACTGAGCAGAAGCAGAAGGAAGCAAGGATGTACGATTTTAGATGAGAATTGTATCGAGCTAACAGACTAGTGGATTAAATAGCGAGGCTTTTTTTAAAGATATTTTCGAAATAAAATTGTTTTCGTAATTTCTGTTTACAGCTGCCAATACAACTGCTTTTTTTTAACTTTTAGTTTTTTCAAATTTATGTCCGGCCTGCTCAGAAAATGGGATCGAATGTCTATCTTGCTCAAAGAACTCTATCTTCTGTTCGTGGATGATGGTTCTTTTTTCCTTGGGACGTTTTGGACCTTTAGGACGTGGAATGTCAGATAGAACGTCCCAAACCAAAACGTCCACACCTAAAAGGTCCAACAGACAGCCGATCCGAGGGACAGAACGTTCGGTGGACATAAAGTCCTGCACCCAAGGGTTCGACTGACATAAGGTCCAAATTCAAAATAACCATGGAAAGAAGATTCTAGTCCAAGGTCCATGGTAAGAAGGTTATAGGGCACAAATATCTTGCTCATCGGGACTCAAAGAGGGAAAATTCCGCAACATCTTGAAAATAATCACAAAGAAGTGTGGGCGTTGTTCCAGAGATTTTCAAAAAAGAAAAATAATAATAAAAAAGAAAATAAATAAAATAATAATTGTTTAAATTAAATTATTCTTCGGTATTTGGATAAAGAAATATTAACCTGGTAAAGGAATTTCATTTGTTAAGCTTTAATTACTGTTTTTTTTTTTCAATCGTGCCGGTTATCTAGAAAAAGAAATAAAGAAAAAGAAAAGGAAAAAGACGGAAAATTGCAACCGTGCTTGAACACACACGAAGAATTAATTACATTAATTAGAAGATAGGTACAACAAAAAGCCGACAGTCCAGAAAAAAGAAGATTGCAAGCAGGAATCTGAAAAGTAAAAGTTTAAACCGTACCACCCAGCTGAGAAAGAAAGAGGCGTACTCAAGTTACCTTTTGGGCTTTTGGCAATGAGCATTTTAAAAATCCTTCCTTTCTAATATTGTGTTACTTTTTAATGTTGCAGTTTTAATCGATATTTCCAATTCCATTGTGGATTATGTATTTTTATAACTCTGATATGTTTGTACCTACAATATTTAAAGCTTAATAATTGCTATCCCTCTAACTCTTCCCTTGTAGCGCAAAGTCATAGGGCAGGATCGTCATTTCAAATTCTTCCGGTGGGGGGGGGGAGGGGTAATGAATCTATACTCAATGCAAATTTTATCTTAAAACAGTAAAAATTGCCCCCCACTTGTGTGTTAAAACACTATTTTTTCGAAGCTAAAGGGGGGAGGGAGTAATTGAGTCCCACACCCGACCGCCAAAATGACCAGCCTCGGACGTTACATCCGTTGGACGCAAGGGCGGATTTAGAAAGTATTCAAGGAGGGGGCGATTGATTTCCACTTACTTACCCTTTTACGAATCCTCTAACATGATGGAAAATCGTATCAAATAAAGTTTTTTTTATTTATTTTGGACTTTACAATTACAACAGTTCTGAAACAATTCCGAGGGAGAGCCCTATTTTTCGTAACATTATTAAAGATCGTCTAAAGTTGCGAATTTGGAACTTCAGTATCGAAAATATGCCGAAAGAGAGTTTCTACATCTCGGCTTAAGGAGGGGGCGATCGCCCCTCCCTTGTATCCGTCCTTCGCTGGACGTTATGTCCGTCGGACATTCTGTCCTTCGGACCTTTTGGATTTGGACGTTCAGCCCGGTTCCCCTGATCCTGTTGCATTGGTCACTCTTGTTTCGACTGCGACAAAATCTTTTTTCCACCCCTCTTCATTGGTTCGTCAAAACGCTCAAACCCTTTTGTGACATTTTTACGCATATATTTGCACTTCATTCTCGGATTTTTAAGCTTTGACTTTTAATTTTGATATTCAAATATGAGAAACCATTATGTCAATACAAATGAAGAATCAATTGTCTGAATTTTTTTTTGTACGTGTGCGGGCGTGACTGTGCGGGTGTGACAGTACGGTAACACTCGCAACACGTACATATCATTATTATTTAAACACAAGAAAACTTTTTAGAAAGTTGATACTTCATTTTAGGATTTATATTGGTTCCTCATATTTAACTATATGAAAATCAAAAGCCAAAGGGAATAAAGGATAAATGTCATTATTAGAAGCCTTCACGTAACTGTATACCACTAGACTGTTTTGTTGAGTGATAAAATGGAACATATGTCGTCGATACATAGCCGTATCTGATCGCGTTGTAAGAGCAACAATAACGTATTTTCTGTGATTGTAGGTTGCAGTTGCAGCCGCCGGTGAAAAACAATCAACGCAGTTTTTTCAAAAAAAAGTGTTAAGAAACGATTGAGGCATGTTTATTTGTTGTAAACGGCAATGTGCTGCCCAACGGCGGTTGATCAACATGACCAACCAATTGTTGGATAATTGATTCATTGGATCAATTATTCCACTTCAGCGGATTTTACCTTTTAGCGGAATTTGCCCCCCCCCCCCCCCCCCCCCCCGGTAATCTGTTGCTGATGTACTGCAAAAGAGAGAGAGAAAAGAAAAATGGAGATTTGCACAAGATTTTTTTAGTATATATTTCATTTTGATAGCAAAAGTTAGGAAATCTTAAAGTCTATTTTACCTTAGTTGTTTCATGAAAACCTACATGAAAACTTCATTTGAAAAAGTATTTCGAGGCTGCTTTTTTGCGCTGCTTCCTTCAGCTTTCCAAAATTTCCCGAAGCAAAATCCATAGCTGTATAATTAAAAGAAGAATAAAACCATAAATAAAAAACCCTTATTTTCTGCGAAAAGGTTTCCTTTGCTGCTATCTTTTCTGAAAATAAACGCAGACCTGATTCTGCACTTCCTCTAAATTTTCCTCCTTACCTTGCACTGGTTTATTATTTTTTCTTCTTCCTTTTCGGTTGACCAGTTTCACTTCTGTGTTTGTCGATTTTTCGTTTTAATGTTCTCAGCAAGTGCAATTATTATTTCGAAGATGGGTTTTACACCTCAAAGAATACTTACATGTGACTTTATTTCAGGAGTTTTCTGAACCTTTTTCGACTCGCGTGCACCTTTTAGTGTATGGTTATTGGTTAACTATGAACTCTCAAAAAAAAAAAAAATCTGTTGAACTTTAACTATTACAGTTTAATTTCGAATTTGCTGTTTTAATTAAAAGAGAAGGCGGAAATTGTTTAGGGATAGTAGTAATTATAGGTGGTGCTTCGGTCTGACGATAAATGATGTCAAGTTTTTGTTCAACATTTTGACCCCCTCTCACCAAGTGTCACACTTCCCCTTTGTCCTTTGGCACACGCCACGCCGTTTTTCATAAACATTTTCTTCCAAAAAATACGCGGATGTCACCTCCTCCCTGCCCCTCGTCACAAACTGTCACAATTTCACGAATCCTCCCCCCCCCCCCAGGCGTGATATCCTTTGTGGACAGCATCCTGTGTGTATTGTACAGGGCCAGCACAAATGATGAACTCGATTTCAAAATATCATACTTTCGAAACTACTGCACACATTAAAATAAGTGATGCATGAATTCAAAGAGTTTTTCAAAGAGTCAAGTCCCCCTCCCCCAATAAAGTTCAAATACGCAAATGTGCAATGTGTGAGCACATTGTGGATTGTGCAAAGCGTTCAAACACAAATACTCAGTACTGGAGCCTTTTTTTTTTTATACGAATCAACATCCAATCTGAAGACAGTTTGCTCCACAAATTCTGGAGATCACACCGTTAAAAGTTTCCAATGCTGCACAAATGCGCTCTTGAAGTTTTTGTAGGGTTTTCCGCATCCGTCCCCATAAAAAGAAATCCCAGGACTTGTGGAACGGACTTTTCTACAGATTAAATTATAAAAATGTCATGTTTCAAGAGGCTAACACATTGAACATTAATTTGCAAAGGGGGAAAAAAAACCCTTCGTATATTTCTCTTTGTATGCATGCATCACTTATTGTAACATGTGCAGTAATTTTCAATACGGCTGGGCGGCTGGGCGGTATCAGAATTTTGCGGAATAAAGAATGCAGATAATTTCTTGAAATCATAATCTTTCATCAGTTGCACAGAACTGTGAAAGATTATGCATTCTTAAATCAGTATTTCAATTGTCCAACCTTTTCTTACCAGAGGGCCGCACCTCATATAAAAATGGTTAACGCGGGCCGGAACACAGATGAAATTTTGAAAACTTAATTTTTTTATCTCAATAAATTAAAAAAAAAAAAAAAAAAAAATAGAAAAAAGAAAGAAATGAAAAACCAATAATTTTTGTTATCATTACTTGATGCTTCTTTCATTAATTGCATCTATTTTTCAGAAACAGTTTCTAAATGTTTGGCTCCAAATTTGTATTCATCGTGCTTTCCGATTCGTAGCATTTGAACAAAACAATGGGTCACACTGATCATATGTTCCGGATGTGGCTCGTAGGTTGGGCACCATTGCTCTTAACTGAAAAATAAATAAATAAATAAACGAATAAAACAAATAGTAGATGTCATATTTTAAATTCAAAAGAAGATTGAACGAGAGAGAGAGAGAGAGTTCCTGACGAAAATTTTTTTCAGTTGTTTATTTTACTCCTTCTTGTGCTTAGCTTACTCATGCAGAAAATTCTTCTAACTTTTCTACGCTTTTTTCTTTCCAAAACTACTTTTCCCACTCATAATAAGATCTGAGTCTCTGAACCAAATTTCTGACTTTTCTTGTTGCGAGCGAAAGTGCCCTAATAACATCTCTCAAGGACACACCAATCAGATGACTTTGTTCAAGGCGTAACCGGTTTATTCGAATTTTTATTTTCTTTCCATGATAATAAAGTAATAATAACAGCCGAATTTAATCACATTCGTTTTTATCGTTATTTTGATCGAAATCTGAAGCAACAATGTAACTGCAATACATCATGAAGTCCAAGTAAATAATATGTTAACATTCTTCAATTTAATTGTTAACATTCTTCAAAGCAGGAGTGTCGTTGCTCACATGCACACCAACGTTCTTTATCCAATCTTTGCTTCCCTACCCTAATATTAAAGGCTCTGAAAGCTATTGTCTTTGACTAGGAAAGAACACGCGATGTTTTCGTGGGCGTCACGTGTTGATTTACTGCTTATCAATAGAACGTTTATGAAATGAATGTAATATTTTTTTTTCCAATCAGCAAATTGCTTTTCCTATTTTGCTTCCGCCAATGCATACTACAATAACATTACTTTTTTTTTTGGCTGCTATTTCTAATTGAAAAAATGATTACGGTTGCGATTATTATTTTAATGCAGTGAAATCCCGTTACAACAGCAAAATAAATGTTTAGTCCCGATTTAATTTTCATTGCATTTCTTTAAATCCATTGCAACGAACAAAATTTGCGGGCGTGCAAAATTCTGTGCGCCCCTCGAAGCAGGGGCGTGCACAGAAATTTTGGGGCTCGTCACAAATGACTTTTACAGGCTCCCTTCCATATTGTTTACCCCTACGTCCGTACATATTTCACCCCTCATTTCGAAAAACTCGAGCCCCTTCCATTGGCGCCCATATGCAAAGTTGCAAGGGGAGGGGGGCTCAAATGTTTCCCAAGTGGTTTAGCTGGATATTTTCCCTGTGGAAATTGATATCAGGACAGATTAGAGTCATTAAAATTTGACATTTTTAATAACTTATTCATTAATGGCTGTAGAAGAAATGTTTTTACATTCTTGCAAAGAAAAAAGTACTAAAAGCAAGGAAGTTCTAATTTTAAAGGGGGGGGGGGTCGGCCCCCTCCCTCGTATATGGGCACCTTTTTCCCCTTCCAGGCTCGGGGCCGGACCAACAGATGTCCCTTCTCCCCCCCCCCCCCCATACTCACCCCTGTCTCGAAGTTCGTGGTTCCGGGATTTTACTGCACTACTTCGATTACTATTCTTCTTATTATTATCGTCATTATTATCATTACTACGACTACTGTCACTGCTCTTATTATTGCTGTTTTTTTTTTCTCTCCCGGCAGCAGAATTTCTTTCAGCAGTCATCGACACTAAAAAGCCCAAAACTAGTCTGCAAGATGAACAGACACTCGATTAATCGTGAAATATAAATAAGCTTAAACACAAGAAACTTAAGTTAAAAACTGTAAAAACGTACTACCTCTACCAGTGGATTACATCCCAGAAAATACTTTTATTCGCTCGCCGAAATGTAAGATAATTTTTCTTTAATATTATTTTATGAATTTATTTATGCTAAAACTTTTTCTCTCTCTTGTGTGTGTTTTGTTTCGAGACCTAAAATAGAATCTATTTAAAAAACCAAAGTAGGTTCCCTGTACAAATCCACAGTTCACGTCGAAACTCTGCCAAATGTGGCAGGGAGGTACTTAGGCACCCGAGTAGAAACATAGCATAGGTGGGTTTTTGAACTCCAAAAAAGTAGCGAAACGTTCGAATTTTAATTTTAAGATTAGAAAATGGCTTCAAATGGCTCTTTCTACTCGAAATAATTATCCGATTGTCTTGATTTCAGTCTCATTCGAACGCCCGCGAAAAATGCCCCTGATGTAGATTTACTTCCTTCGGATTTCAAAACCACTAAGGCTGTAAATCACGAGCAGTTATAAGCAGGAGAAAAGTTATAAGCATTTTTAAGCAAAGGAACATCAATATTAAAAGAGAAGGCTAAGATTAAATCGGGTATTTATCGTCTGCCGCGAAGTCAGTTTTAATTAGCGTGAATAAAATCATTGAAAAGAAAGATCTGTTTACCATTTTTTTCTCGACTGTGAACAAATAAAATTCTTGGTTTCGTTTTGAGACTTTTTCTGTAATCGAAAGATTTCAAATTTTTCCTTTTTGGTTATTTTTCCGCGATCTGTCGTGAAATTTTACAGATTCTTTTTCTTGTCAAGCCTGATTGTTGAACATGCGTAACTTGAAACAACTTTTATTTTCGAGGTAGACCGTGCAAAGCCGGGCGACGCAGGTGGTATTTCATAAAGCGACAGTAAAACTTATTATTATATCATTTTTAATACTTAGTCGTACAATCAGAGCTCATGAAAACTTATTGCATTTTCCCCTTAAATTAGTTCTTGTTGCGATTTTCCAAAAAAACTATTTTATTTAGAAGATTATATTTTATCGTTCACTGCAAATTACCGAAGGGGTAATTTTCTTTTAAATGAAGCTGAAAAAAAGTACACGTTACTAATAGCTGTAGTTCCCTTTTTTTTTTAAATTTTTTAATTCTATACTTTCACTTCTCCCGCTCTACGCTGTCTCAATACTTTAAGACGGAATTGCAATGTTACTATTTAAAATCAAATGGCAAAAATGGTTAATCGTTTAAAAACCAATGTCTGTGGAATTTTTTAAACGCCAAGCTTTTTGCAAATCATTACCGTGTAACATTAACTTTCTTTCGGCGCTGAAAAATAATGAGTATACCTTTTTCAGCGAAGTATTAAATTACTTTCCTTCCAGGAATTTTGAAAATTAAAAAATATTATCATGCATAAAAACTTTTCTTGTTATTTTTCCTCCAAACGATAAAACTTCCGCAAAAGAAAAGTTCGACCTGGAGTGAAATTAAACTGGTTGCTATCGATTGCTCTAAATTTAGAATTCTTTGCTTAACTCTTTTGGCAACAGCAATTAATGAATCGACTACAAAGCTTTTAAACATTGAATTCGAATCCTTTGGTTTGGAGGGAGAAATTCCTTTCATTTCAGAATGCTAATGATCTGGAGAAGTTTTCGAGGAAATAAATAAATTATAAATGCATGGAAGGGTGGAATTCTTGTGAATTTCTTTAATCAGTCGCGTGCATCTTCCGTTGTATTTCAGTCATGGCTCGTACTAAATTTTATTGATGAATGTCATAAATCATTAAACTAATTATGTAAGAATACTTTCTGCAGCTTCTTCGTCTTAAAATTTCAGCAATATCAAAACTTTCTCCTTGTTATTTCTATAAAATTACTAGTGGTACCCGCACGGCTTTGCCCGAGCTGAAAATTAAAAAATCATTCGGTTCGCCTGTATATTTACAAATAATGGATGACGAATTTCTCGCCAATTGGCTATGTTCATTCGCTCTCCCATACCACGTCATGATAATTTCGTAATTTACTCGTCCATCTTATGATAATTTTGCTCCGGAAAATGTTCTTAAAATTGAAATAGAAGAAGAACAAAATCGAACTTTCGAAAAATCGCTTCGAGATGCACACCCCATGCTACAAACTAACTTTGTGCCAAATTTCATGAAAATCGGCCGATCTATGCGCTATGCACATCACAGACATCCAGACAGAGAGACTTTGAGCTTTATTATTAGTAAAGAAGATAAAGAAGTGCAGTGAAACTCAGGGGCGGCAAATAGGGGGGTCAAGAGGGGGCGGTCGCACCCCCAAATTTTTTGAGCAGATTGATAGAAAATGGGTGAATTCAATTTATGTAAGTCGGAAATCAATGTTCATTGTTCATTAAAGGAAATCTCGCTGGTTCTCAGCAACTATTTGATGAAACTCGACACATTCCCAGACTAGAAAAAGTGTTTTTCGTTATTTGGATGATGACTTAGAAATTCATAAAGTATTTTCGGCTTTTTCAGAACATAGAAAACTGATAGAGAACCATGGTTAATTTTAACTAAAGAAGACATTGCCTCATATAGGCTAAATATTTCACACTTGTGTGCCCAGTGTAACGATATTACGTCCAATATGAGAGTCTCGTGAAAAGTGGTGTGGCTGCATGGTTTTCACAAGAAAATTCCTTGATATTTTACATTCACTTTTACGCTAATTTTTTAAGTGAATATTTATTTAATGAGTGTTCATCTCTTTCTTCTGCTAGAAACACGTTTCAGCTGCTCAATACATTATAATGCTTTCACAGAAACTTCTTAAAAATGCATGTGATTATTGAATAAAAATAGACATATCAACCAACTCTTTAATTATGCAATCGCGAAGTGACACAAGATAATCTTTAAGAGTTAAATGATAAAAACATTTCCCTATAACTTCAAAGTAGTGATTTGACGACTGGAAGAATAATTGTAAAACGATTCTTTCAATGGTGAAAAAGCTCATGCCTTTTAGCATGTATGACTTCGTTTGAATTTTTATCCAATTTGTTTGCATCGGGAAAAGATTTTTGAAAAATGCTTTACTCTATCAAAATCTATATCTTCAATCCGCTACTCGACTATTCAAACCACAGTTCAATTTAAAATTGAAACTGAAAATAGATTTTTTATAGATGTATATTTCAATCAATCGTGAAATTTTTCAAACAAATTCTTCCTCCGAGCCAATTTTAAAACGGCGCAAAGAAAAAAAAAAAAAAATTCACATGATGATGTGAAGTCAAACATTGATTTTTGAATATTTTGTATGAAGTAATAGATTCAGTTTCGAATGAAATTAACACAAGATTTGATGATAATCATTTTTCTGTATGGTTGGCTGGGATTATGGTTTTTTGGATTGGATTTTGAAAACGAAATATAAAATGTTTTACCTGTGAGTAAAATTTTTAGCATGAGGCAAGAAAAATTACAAGCAATATACCGACAGAATGGTTTTCACATCCAGAGACTGCAGTTTCGTCTTTGTTATGGACTCATAAGTCTGGAATAGTGAATAACAGAGCTGGAAGCATGTGCTATCTCATTGAAGCTGAAAGCGCCTAGATTATTCAATGATGAAAAGTTTAAGCCCCTCACAGTTTTTGAAGTAGCCTGGGTGATTTTGAAGAGCAAGATGAAAAAAGTGTTTTCATACATAACTTTGTGTTACTTCAATTATTTTTTAACTATTACAATCAACTCAGCTAGTAGAGAAAGATTTTTTTTATGTCTCAGGAGGTTAGAGAAATATTTTCGAAGCACAAAGGGAGAAAAAAATACCTTTTCTAATTAGCTGAATTGGCAAAACAGCACGACATTGGGCACTGATAGATTAGTAACACGATTCACTGCTCTTCCGAATTCCAAAAATCATGCATTATAACTTTTCCAAAAGGTATAAAAACTTTAGTATCGAGATGTTTTGTATGATAACTTTTTAGTCAATGAATCAAAATTTTAATTGTTTCTAAACACTAATTTTATTCATACTAAACCGATTTTATGACAACTTCTTGTTAGCTAATGTGTGTTTGGTTTCGCTTTGGGGTTATACATATTTAAGAAACTCGACCCCCCAAATAAAATGGTGAAATGCCGCCCCTGGTGAAACTCCGATTTTACCTCCCCCAAATCTACGTTTTCCCTACACTATACGTTTTTTCCATTATGTTCCAATTTTTCTGTGTACTAATAATGTTAATTTCACACGGATAGAAAGCTTGTTTATGAATTTCCCTCATTTTACGTTTTCCTTGGGAAGCGAAAAAAGTTCTAAAATAGCAATTTGTTTCCTTTTGGGCTTTTTTAAAGCTAATCCACGACCACGGTGTCGAAAGCTAAATCTTATGAAAACAGAAATGCTACTGTTCAGGGGCGGCATTTCAACATTTCATTTGGGGGGTCGAGTATTTTAAATGTGAGTTACCTCAGCTTGGATTAAAATACATATTGGTTAACATGATAGGATCATAAAATGGATTAAATATTTATACAAAACTAGCTGCTTTGCCCGGTCTACCTTGAAAATAACCATTGTGTCAAATCAAGTATATTCAATAACAGGCTTAAATGAAAGAGAGAAAAAAAAAAACCATCATGCAAAATTTTCCTTTCAAACAATGATGACAGATATTAAAATACTTTTAAGAAATTAAAATAAAATGAGACAGATGGATTTAAAAAGCGTAACCATGGAAACACTAAGTAAAATAAGTTTAAGAATTGAAAATGAGAAAGATGAAATAAACAATGGATTCAAAAAGCGTTATCGTGGAAACGCAAAATAAAATGGTTAAAAACTTGAATAGAGAACAGATTTTTGGACTTCATTTAATTCGACTATAACTTTTTTTTCTAATTGAGATAGAGGGTTAAACTTTCGACCTTAGGTCGAGTTAGGTCTCGAGTAAAAAAAGCAGTTCTTTCCAATGGTGTCAAACATAAAACTGTGGGACAATTCACTTTTTATTGATGGATTTAATGAAGAAAGTAGTACCTAAATTTCAGCTAAACCTAAACAAATTCGACCTAAAAAAGCAAATAACTTCCGCCGTAAGTTGGTTAGAGCGTTGAGACGAATTACGTAAAACGTGGGAAATTCTACTTTTTCCAACGATATATATTAATATATGCAAGTAACTTTTCGCCCCCATATTCGGGAATTTATGTGAAAATTGGGCCTAAATTGGAATAAAAAAAAGAACTATTTATCTAAATTGTTTCGAACTGGTCTGCAAACCTTTTCAGGACTTAAAGGAACAAATTGTGAAAATTTCACCGAAATCGGCCGTGTAGTTCTCGAGTTTTGCGAGTTCAAACGCACAGATGCTTTTTGGGGACTTCATTTTATACTATGTAGAGATAAGACTATTAAAAGAGTTTAAATATTAATTAATATGGTTTATTTGATCATAAATTATTCAACAAAATATTTTGATATTACAGTTTTTACCTTTCAGAAAGTTTTAATGTACGATTTTTAAAATCTGGAAATCTTGTTACTTTCTTCCATCAATATGGAATGTCGTACTTTTTTATCAGTATAACTAAAGATGTAAGTCTTTTTTTGTCCCATTGTGCTCCGAAGATAATTCTCTAGCCTCCTAACGCACAAAAATTATCTTTCACAACATCACAACTAGCTGAGCCAATTGGAATAGTTGAAAAACAGTTGAAGCAACAAAGTTAAGTTAGAAAACACATCTCTTAGATTTTTCTCTTTAAAATAACCCAGGTAACTTTGAATATTGTGCTATTCTCCGTTTTTCATTATTGAATAGTATAGTGGATATTTGCAAAACAATTCTTCTTACTCAGTGCTATAAATTTTACTTATAATTGAAACATTTTATTTCTCCTTTTCAATAACCTATCACTATAACATTGAGCTTAAGGCCAACAATACAAATAAATCTTTATCATCAAATCTTATTTTAATTTTATTACAAACTGAATCTATTATCTGATACAAAATATTAATTCAATTTTATGACTTTATATCATCATGTTGATTTTTGGCACCTTCTAAATTCATTTGGATTTTTTTCCGCCGTATTAAAATTGGCGCGAATTAAGATTTTTTTAAAGTTTCGCTCTTGGTTGAAATATACATCCAAGCAAAATCTATAAACTATTTCGACTGTAGATTTAGCTGAAGCATGGACAGTCCGAAAATTAAGGTTAGCGGATTGAAAATGTTTTGATAGAGTGCAGAATTTTTTTAAAACTCTCCACAATACAAACAAAGCGAATAAACATTCAAACATAGTCATACATGTAAAAGGGCGTCTGCTTTTCCGCCATTGAAAGAGTCGCTTTCAAACAGATCAAAATAAACAAGGAGGACTTTTATAATTTTAACTTTTGAAGAATATCTTGTGTTACTCAGAAATGGCAAAGTTAAAGAGTAACCAGAAAAGGCATTTGTTGATGTTTGACTTTTTTTCAAAAATAGCGTGTCTTTTGTAAGAATTTTCTGTGAATGTTTATAAAGCATTGGGTTGCTGAAATGTCTTTCTACCAAAAGGAATCGGTGTTCTCTCACTAACTAAATATACATTTAAAATATGAGCGTAACAACGTACGCAAAATATCAAGGAATTGCTTGTAAAATTGTGCAGCCACACCACTGGTCCTCTCATAACACTGAACACATAAGTATGAAATATTTAGTCCACACGAGGAGATTACTTCTTTTGAAACAAACAGACATCTTACATCACTTTTTTCTGTTCTGAAAAGGGCTGCAAATGATTCAAAATTTTCTAAGTTACATCCAAATAGCAAAATCCGCTTGTGTTATAGAAATGTCTTAAGATTCATTCACTATTATCGAGAATCAGTGGGCGTGTTTTGTAAAAAAAAAAAAAAATACTTTTGGCATATCTCAGAGTAACAGTAGGATATTTTAGTGTTCTTTCTGGGATTAAATGTCTTCGTGTTGCTCTGAGGCGACGATATGGTCGCCGATTTACGATTTACGTAAACTGAATTTGCCCGTTTCTTATCATTCTGTGCTAAAAATTTGGGGGTGCAACTGCCCCCTCTCGCTCCCCCTATTTGCCGCCCCTGCTACTGTTCATGGGTGCCCATATGCAAAATTGTAAGGGGGGCTCAGAAATTTTAACCATGGTTTAGCAGGATATTTTCCCATGGAGGCATATTTCAGGACAGATTAGAGTCATTAAAATTTGACATTTAAAATTATTTATTCATTAATGACTGGAGAAGAAATATTTTTATATTTTTGCAAAGAAAAAAGTACTAAAAGCAAGGAAGTTCTAATTTCCAATGCAGGTGGGGGGGGGGGGGGGCTCGAGTCCCCCCTTGCCCCCATATATGGGCGCCCTTGCTACTGTTCCATCAGGTCATATTATGAACTACAGTACAACTTCGATTTAACGATACCAGGTTTAACGATTTCCTCACTTAAATGATATATAACATTTCACCCGCTAAGATTTAACTGCATTGAATGTATATGCTCCTCGATTTCACGATATCCTTGATTTAACGATAACTTTTCCCAGTCCCTTGCCAATCGTTAAACCGAGGTTAGGCTGTGTTTTCACCCTAACGCCCGGATTCGCAACTAAATGTGTTTAAAATGATCTAAAATGGTATGTTTAATGGCGTTCTTTTCGTAAAATAGAGATATTATACCTTTTAAAAGAGTCATCTTTATTACCTTTAGTTTTTTTCTATGTAATTTTTGCTTTCTATTCATTTTCCGTTTTTTTTTTAGCCCAGTCTCTTGAGAAACGTGAAGTCCGGGGTTTCACTGTATTATTTCTTTCTAAAAACATATCTTGCATACTTGACAAAATTGTTGATTGGGATTGAAAATCCGTCATTAAATTTCTTTCTTTGAATGCAAACCTGAAATTCTTAGAAACAACATTTAGCTACTGAGCTTCTTTTGGTCTACCAGTTTTGACATGCGCAGTTGGAAGATGATAAGTTTAGAAACAAAGTTGCTTCTGTAATCTACCAAGAGTCTTATCTTTATTTTTATCTTTAAGAGATAAAAATATAAGAAATGCTCGACATTTGGTCCGAAATGTGGTTTCACTGATATATGGTTCATCCTGATTAAAATAAGCTCATCTGTTCGAATTAGTGTCGTAGTAGTGAAACAGGATGAAAAGGGGGGGGGGGGGAGTAATAAATAATAACCTCCGTGATGCATTAAACCTAGATGTAAACAAACAAAAAATGTATACAGTGGCTCCCAAAAGTGTTCGTACACCTACGACTTTCATCCCTATCCATTGGTTAGTAATAGTGTTTCGGAATAGGTGTTTAAATATAAGATTTTTGATCAATTTTCAACAAAACTACATAAACTTAAAAAAATATATTAAAACTTATTTTTAAAAAAATCAAAAACCAAAAAGTGCCGAAAATTTTATCTCACAAAAGTCTTCGTACACTTTAAACAATGTCTATATATTATTGATTAATCCAAATTTTTATTAAGTTACTAGTGGTACCCACACGGCTTTGCCCGTAATAGAAAATTAAAAGGTCTTTTGGTCGACTGTATATTTACAAATAATGTATGGTGAATTTTCTCGCCAACTGGCTTGTGCCCATGTTACGGTTCCACGTTATGATAATTTCGAAATTTACTCGTCCATCTTATGATGATTTTGTTCTTAAAATTGGAATAGAAAAAGAACCACATCGAATTTTCGAAAAATCGCTTTGAGGCGCACACCCCCATGCGAACCAAAAGACCTTTTAAATTTTTCTATTAGGGGCAAAGCCGTGCGGGTACCACTAGAAAGGAATAAATAAGCAAAAAATTAAAGCCAAATGACTTTTAAGGGTCAACACAATGCAAAAATAATAATAAAAAAACGACATATGATAATTTTAATCATGAATTTATTCGAAAATATTTGAGTGTACGATGACTTTTGTGGCGTATTATTTCTCTGTCTCTTCGTTTTTTGCTCCATTTCTAAAAGAAGATCCGTCAATATTTTGGAAAAAATACAGGGTTTTATTTAGCATGACATAGGAATGATCTGAAAAAAGATTGTACTTCATGTTCGAATTCAGTTTCGCGTTATTTTGTTTAACTAAAAATTTAAAAGTGTACGAACACTTTTGGGAGCCACTGTAGTGTATGTATGAGTTTAAAACTGAACCCTCCGCCCCCCTTCCTCGTGAAAACGGTCTCGTTTCGCCGCTGATTCGAACATACGAATTCAAAACACTAGTAAAATTGTTGCCACTGACGCTAACTAAACTTTAGTCTATTGCCGACTCGACACCAATTGTTTTGAAAGTTCTTTCTTTTGTTCACAACTAATGGCCTCCTGTTGGCTGCTTACGACATAGTATATTGTCTGAAACTGATATATAGGGAAATAGACGGAGCGGGTGCGTATCGACCTGCCAGGCTGTTCCTGCCCTCCCCCCCCCCCATCCGTCGGGTCGGTCGTCAGGGGGCATTCACGCGAATTCCACCCTCTCTTCCTGCCGGCAGGGGAGCTCCCCCTCAACTCAACTCTATGGATGAAAGTGAGTCGG
The DNA here is from genome assembly GCF_026930045.1 of Uloborus diversus. Classification (NCBI taxonomy): domain Eukaryota; kingdom Metazoa; phylum Arthropoda; class Arachnida; order Araneae; family Uloboridae; genus Uloborus; species Uloborus diversus. The sequence goes on along the minus strand of NC_072737.1, from coordinate 157,789,521 downwards.
TGCACTGTTTCGGAGGGGGGTATTTTACTTTTATTTTGTTCATGATAGTTCGAGTTCTATTTCTTCTGTCCCCATTTCCACAGAGAGAGAGGGAGAGAGCGAGAGGGTAGAAAAAAAATTAAAAAAGAAAAAGAGGCCTGAGAGTGTAGTAAAGTAACAACAAACCCTTGAAGAGGGAAAAAAAATGCAGAGAGAGAGAGAGGGCAAAATAAAGCAGATGCAGGAAGAAAAAGGTCACATCAGGTGTAGTCCGGGTTCTCTCTCTCTCCCTTTGCTTATTTTGATTCTTTTTTTTCTCCTCGGAGACGACAACACTGAAAGTTCTAGCAAAAACTGCTACTTCCTCAGCTCAGCGATGAGTTCTGGGTTGAGCTGGAAAGGGCGAGGCGTGGAACTCCACTCTACCCGAGGCGATCCATGATATGCGGGTTTTCTTGCAAGCAGAAAATCCCTTGCGGTGTTGAGGTCATTTTCCCGATTACCCGGATACTTGGAAGTACCTGCTGATAAATCGTTTCTCTATCAAAGTTCAAGCTGCTATCTAGTGGGACCACAGACCGTGTTCCGCCAACGCATGTTTGAGAATGTTTCAGGGCGTCGGAGCCGGAGTCGGGAGTCGAGAGCTTTAAATTCTCCAGAGTCGGAGTCGGTCGTTTTGCCCCCGAGTCCTTACCACTGCTGGGGCTGCAGAGTTAAGGGTCGGAGTCGGATTGATTTTGGGGTAAAGAAGTCGGAGTCAGGAGTCAAAAACTTTAAAATTCCAAATATTGGAGACGACTGATTTTGGGGTGAAGAAGTCGGAGTCGGGGGTTGAAGTTTTGAAATTCCAAGAGTCGGATTCGGATTGATTTTGGGGTAAAGAAGTCGGAGTCGGTCTCCTCCGAGTCCGTAACTTTGCCAGCGGTTAGGAGTCAGAGACGTGGCATTGAAGTCGGACTGGTTTTGGGGTAAAGGAGTCGGAGCTGGGAATCGAAGCCTTTAAAATTCCTAGAATCGGTCATTTTCCCTCCGAGTCAGTTTACTCTGCCATGGCTTAGGAATTGTGGTCGAAGGCCTTAAAATTATTATAAGAGTCGGAGTCTCATTTTCCTCTGAGTCCTTAATTTTGCCATGGCTTGTGTCGGAGTCAGTGATTTTGGGGTTAAGGAGTCGGAGTTGGTCATTTTTCCTTCGAATCCGTAACTCTGCCAGAGATTAGGAGCCGAAGTCGAGCTGATTTTGGGACAAAGGAGTTGAGCCTTTTATTTTTCCTCAACTCTGCAGCCCTGTAGTTGGAAATTTATTCTCCAAGCCTACCCAGTCTGTAAATTTTGACTTTTATCAATGTGTTTCGTCCAACGGTTTCGCCCCAATCTCTTATTAAAATGAGAGTTCCACTAGATGGCGCAGTTAGTGCTCCATCTAACCGCAATTAGTTCTTTGTCGTTTGACAGCAATTGAAATCACAACACTACAAAGAGATGCGGCGCGCCTTGGATAATACAAAATCTCGGAATTCTAACGATTCCGTGAATGCCCTGTGCATTTGACTCATGGTTCATGGATAATTTCTATTGATCTTTTAGCGACTAAGTGCTTCAACAAATTTCCTATCATATTTCTGTGATACATTTCGCTATTTCATTTTCTTTATTTTCCATTAAAAACATCAATTTCTATTAGGGACTTGAGTTTCCTTTTGTCAAAAAGTACGAATTGCGCACGTTTCTTTACTCTCCCTAATATTCTGCGAAACAAAACTGTGTTAGTATTATACTACAGTGTTTTTAGAAGCGTTCATTCTTAGTATCAAATGGAGCTAATGAATTTAGGCTATAGTAGTTTAATTTTGGTACTTAACGAATAAAGTCGCACGATAAGAAGCTCTTATTCTCAGTTATTTTGTTCAAATAAACTATATGTTTGAAAATAATAAAGGATTACGTTTGGGGAGGGGAAAAAAAAAAGAAAAAAAAATAAGCCGTTGTAAAATTATAAAAAAATAAATAAATAACATAAAAATAAATAAATGAATAAAAATAAAATAAAAACAGGAAAGCTATACTGTGAAACGTTTTTTCAATGAAATTTCACCGAATATTGAATTTACTAGCTGTTAGAAATTACATTTTAGACCTTTTTTTGCAATTATAATAACATTTGTGTTCCCAGGTCTTTTCCTTACTTTAATAAATACGCAAAAATTACATCAATCATTGAGTTGTGTAAGACATTTAAAACGATGATACTGCAGTAAAAATGTACTCTTTTTTTGTTCTTTAATTATTATCAGTTATGAAATAGAGTAATACGAAACCATAATTTTGTCTCATTCTATTTTTGCATCAATGTGAAGCAAATAGTATATCGCAAAACTCTAATAACTTCCAATGCAACAAAGAATAAATTTCAGTGACATTTCGTTGCATAACGCTTATGCCGCTGTGACGTTTTCTTCCAGTAAAATATATTTAAACAGATGGCAGCGTTACACTGCATCTGTATCAATTCCATTCTTGGAAAAACATCCACTAGTGACTACTCCAGAAGCCATTACACACGGGGCTGTGGAGTTGGACTGGTTTTGGGGTGTTGGAGTCGGAATTGAAGATCGTGTAGCCGTGCTTACACATGCACTGAAAATTCAATTTTCTTAAATTTAATTCAATTAATTTCTTAACGTTGGGTTATTTCTTTTAAATGAAACAAATTTTAAACTTCCATATTTTAATTAATTTAAAATGGGAATAAAGGAACGATGTAGGCTTTTGAATTTCATAGCAAGATCACGTTCTATTGTTGAATTTTCAAATAATCACAATGCAAATTTGCAAATGTTTTAAACTTTTAGCCAACTTTTTTTGTTTTCATTATTAAAATGGAATAAAAGTTATATTGCATATCGTCGCCTCAGAGCAACAGTAGGATATCTTAGTGCCATTTCTAGGATTAGATGTCTTAGTGTTGCTCTGAGGTGACGATATGTACACACGAAAGTTATGCTTTTCAGAGATGGATAGACAATAGTCCTTTTTTTTTGTCTTGAAAATAAAAAGCTGAATTTAATTTTCAGATATCCAAGTGCATATGCAAGACTTTATGTCGGGAGGGAGGGGGTACAAATCAAATACAGTGAAACCTCAATAAGTAGTCGACCGGTTAAGTGGTCACTCCTTTTAAGTGGTCGTTTTTCTTTGGTCCCGACTAGGTCTCATTCACAGTAATGTAAAATGATCCTCCTTTACTAGTCACCAAATTTATTTTTACCCGGTTAACTAGTCACTCAAAAATTGCTTTCTAAAATTCCTTTTCCTTATCGGATCTTAGAAAATAATGTCGGACTTTGATGAAAGGCTGTTTGATAGTCATTTTTCCTTGAAATCTCGATCCTCAGTTCTGGTCACTCAAAGCATACTTCTTGCTGTGATTGCTGAGTGCCGAGAAAATGAATCAAACTCTTTTCAGCAAGGCAGACAAAATCTAATACCTGGAGAAAGTTAGTCAGTATTTAATATCCGTGTTCAAGGAACTACAAAACAGAATTTAAATCTTGATGTATGTTAGAAGAGATAATTCTTTTCCTTAAGCAACGACTTCATCAGTCAACATTGAAGGATTTAATATACCGTAACTACATTAAAATAAGTTGTTGTTATTAAGTAATGTATAAGTAAGAGAAAATAAAACAAATATTAGTATTTTTTCCCCTTTTTAAAATTTCCACTAATTTATAGGCATTGATTACATAAGTTATTGTTTTTCTCACAGAAATTCTACTACTATTCACTAATATTTGTAAGTATTTTTCTTTTTCTTCCTTAATTTCCCACTCCACATAAGTAGTCACTCCGCATAAGTGGTCAAAAATTTTTGGTCCCTTGAGTGACGACTTAACGAGGTTTTACTGTATTACGATGACGGGATGACGACCCCCTCATATTTGAACAGTTTTTACGGGAGAAGGGGGAGGGGGTCGAGCTTCCGAAAATTTCACCCTGTCTTCAGAAAATTTTACTCGAGTCCGCTTGCACCATTGGGTCACAGTGACCGCTCAAAAAAATTCCTCGCTCGGCAAATTTTGTCTGGCGATTCGGTGAATTTGAAGACATAATTTGCAAGATTGCATTTTTGAAATTTCCTGAATGCTCCTTTTCATTAAATGTACAGATGAGGCAGTGAGAAGCAAAGGGATGCAAGTGGCAAAATTAAAAATTTGGAGATAACCAGTACACATGGTATAGGTGAACCTCTCCTCTGTCTTGGGGTTAAGATATGGTACAAGTAACCCTGGTAGGTTATGCTATACAGCATGTTTTAGAAAATCTTTTCAATGATAGCCTACCTAGGAAGTTATATTTTAACGCGTTTTACTCAAAACTAGAAAATGTCCACTTACATCCCTTTGCTTCTCACTGTCTCAAATATCCTCTAAAAGTTTGTACATGTGAACCAAAACCCCCTTCGTGAACACACATGATGCATGCCCATAGCACATGTGTGCACAGTAGGAGGAGTTTATGTCCCTAAAGTTACTAAACAAACACTTTGCTGCGTTCAACTGGTAAAGCGTGAAGATGCGAATCATAATTGTAAGCGTTTTTATTCTAAAACATAGAAAAATGATAGGGCAACTCCAGGGGCGGATTCATACATTTTTGTAAGGGGGGTGGGTCAAATTGCAGTGGTCAGTTAAGTGGAAGAAAAACAAAGTATAATTTGAACTTTCTTTAAAATGTCTTAATAACCTATAAATGTATTCTAATAAAAAATGTTATCAAGAAAAATATGCATAGCAATATATTCGTTGCATAGTTTACTGTTGATATTTGAGTTATTTAAATTGTTCAAGAATGTAAAAATAAAATATAAAGATAAATGGAAATGTAAAGTAATAATAATAAAGACTTTCTCATCACAGAGGGTCAGCTAACCCTTTGACCCTCCCCTGAATCAGCCCTTGGTCAACTCAACATGTAGCGTAAAATGTGTATTGCAGAATCTCGTTCATATACGGATCTCCGGTTAATCCAAATCAAATGTGTTAACTTCAAAAAAAGTGTAAAATGCACATTAATATTTTTTACCTATGGTAGCTGAACTATAATTACGCCAAACATTTTCTTTTTATTTTGTCAATTTCTGCAAGTATCGTTCAACAAATTATCATGGTGTCTCGTACTTTTGAAGCGTCGGTCAGACATTTTACTGCAACTGAACTATAAAAGATAAAGATTTTAGGCGAACGATCTTTTGTAATTTTGTTACGAAGCATTATTTTTTTCTGCAATGAAAAGGACGTCGACAAATTTTAGAATTTATTTTGTTTGCTAATTTTTTTTTTCTGAATTATTCGGATTTGCCATTGGTCCCAGTCTCAGTTAGTCCGGATAAGGAAGGTTGTACTGTATTTCCATTCATTTTCGCATTGAAAGATAATGTCTCCCACAACACTATCCTAATTCTTGCATTTTTAAAGTCATGAAAATGTCCTTTCTAATATTTAGAAAACTAATCGGACATTTGTTTTGTTGGAAAAATTATTCCCAACGACAACATGCCAAAAATAGACTTTCAACATCATAATAGTCACATCCTAAAAGTAGCTAAAAAACATCAAAATCTGAAGCGATGTTAACGCGTTAATACATACTAAATCGACAAATCTATAACGACATTCAAGTTTCTCAAGGTCAAATCGTACAAAAACATCGCGCAGTCCATTATACGCCGGAGGGTATGAGAGCAGATCCAATGAGAGAAGAGAAAAAGAAATAAAATATAAAAATATAAAGATGAGGAGGAGAAGAGGGAGAGGGGGAGAAAATGGGGTGGGAGACAAAAAATGAGCCTCATGATTATGAGGAGCCCAAAGCAGCACCTGGCTTTATTTTTTTTTCTTTTGTATTTTATCGCTATCTTTTTTTTTTCTTTTTCTCTTCGTTTCTTTCTTATTTTTTGCCAGAGTGTTTATCTTCGTGACCTTTTCCTGCATTCCGTTTGAGTCAAGGAAGTTAATTTTTTCGTTCAAGTCCCCTAAAAAATCTTGCCTTTCTCTTTCTCATTTTATGTTGCTCTCACTCTCTTTTTTAACAATTCCTTGATTTGATTGATTTTGAAGGTCAATAAGGACACCGAAGCGAGTAAACTGTGCACGAGTTTTTCCTAAATTTGGCATTTAAAAATTTTATGTGGAAAGTAAAATTGCAATTGTTATCACAAATTAGGCAATTTTGACAACGTAATTCGTATAAAACTACTCAGAGTGTTGGCACTTGCTCTTCTCTGTTTTTGATCTTGTTGCTAGCTTGGGAAATTATCAACGAAGAAATATTTTCTCAAAAACCAAAACGATTTCTCTTCTGAGGGAAAGAAAAAAAAAACTTGTTTTCTCAGGAAAAAGGGATAATTTAGCTGGTTCCGACGTCGCAAGCAGACTTTTCGCACGCAGATGCAGTAATTTCGCAAATTTGGGGAGGGGGAGGGGGGCAGACAATTGATCTCTTCTGACTCCCCTAAATGACGGGTCGGGACAGATGCATATAGTTGATTGTCAAAGCTATGCAAGACAGGTAATAATCGTATTGTTGAACAATAACATCAACAATACGTTAAAAAAAAAATTAATTAATTAAAAAAAGAAACACTTTTTTAACGGATAATTCCGTTAAAAAATGACGAAGTTCCATTCTTGAGCGCACTACTACTGAACTTATTTTTCGAAAGTGATAACTGAGTTCTCGGATGATTCTGAAGAATCGGATGATTTAAATCTTATTTTAGGGGTTTGATCATCACTATAGGTTTCCAAGCAGTGTTCATAAAATCTGAAAAATTCACATTGCACGAATATATCCCAGTAAGCAGGCATGCATGCATTTTTTGGGAGAATAAAATTTATTTCATCTGATGTTTTGCAACTCTTGCACTGAAATTTTGTTCACATTTTTAGCTGTTAAACAACTTCTTACTTTGTTCTGTTCAAAAAGTGTTGTTCCAGGCAGATCTACCATTCAGAGTTTCAAACATGCATAAGACCAAGATCCAAAAGATTATGAATCCATTATGCTTTCCACGACCTTGAAGCATTTTGGATGCGAGCGCTTTTTCATGTTCAGCAATTATTCTTTTTTTTTTCTAAAAAAGAATAAATTCGAATAGCCTTCATCGTGTTGATAGCATCAGCTGTAATAAGTTCTAAATGTATTTTGTGAATTCTTTCGAAAAGCTTACATCACGCTTTATGGAGAAAAGCAGCAGAGTGCAGCTGAGCAAAGTAAAAGAAAGAACAAAGAAAAAGAGAAAGGAAACAACAGCACGAAGGGAAGAAAAAAAAAAAAAAGTTCCCGTACATAGCGTGAGGACGAAAGCCGGTAGTTTCGATAGTACTCCGCGGTTAAGGTCAGAGAGCTACTCTGCAAATGGCGTGACTGAACCTCGTCTGCGCCCCCATTTTCTTTTGGGTTGCTTGTTTATTTCTTTCATTCCTTTTTTTTTATTATTATTCTTTCTTTCGTTCGTTATTTAGAATGCTGCCAGTGACAGCACTCGTCCATAAATCCACACTCGTCAGTTCCTGTTTATTAACGAACAACAATCAAATAACTCTGCAAGAGAAGAGAATAAAAATACAAAAAAGAAATGGCGTCATTATAACATCCATTGTTTTCTGGGTTCTTCTTTTGAGGCTTAGTATTTTCTTGCCTTTTTTTTTTTAATATTTGTTTCGGTTGTTATTATATAGCTCGAGGATGAGCTGGCTCAAACTCGTTCAGTTGGTTGCTTTGAGAACAAATGGGAAGGAAATTACAACATCTACAGCAGGCGGCCATGATCTCGGTACCGATGACCTTAATGATTCGAAAGATAAAATGCTTCAAAAGCTAACCAGTAAGAACTGTGGTGGAACTTTACTAAAAGATACACGTAATAGATCACCAACTAAATACAAAACAAAAATACAGTAGACCCTCGTTTTACGCTGGTTTCTTTTGCGCGGTTTCAATTATACGCGGTTTAAGATTTGACTCATTTATTTTATTTTACGCGGATGAGTTCCGATTTTACGCGGTTGCGGCATTGCAAACAGATAAAAATTTTTCCCTCTTTCAAAATCCCAACTTTAGAAATTGTAGATGACAAGTAATAAACTGCATTTTGATGTGCTAACAAGCGAGCTTGGGCTACTCGCGACATTTTTTTCGATTGGTTCCAGAGCTCTTTCCAGAAGTAAAGTTATTAAACTCGCACAATTTAGAGTTCACAGGAAGAACTTTGAGAAGTGACAAAGGGAAGAACAAAACCAATGACACACAACCAAAAGCTTTCACACTGAAAATTTTGAGCCATTCCTAGACAATGGCAAATGATGATTTATTAGTAACTAGTGGTACCCTCACAGCTTTGCCCGTCGTTGAAAATTAAAAGGTCATTGGGTTCGCCTGTATATTTACAAATAATGGATGACGAATTTCTCGCCAATTGGCTATGTTCATTCGCTCTCCCATTCCACGTCATGATAATTTCGTAACTTATTCGTCCATCTTATAATAATTTTGCTCCGGAAAATGTTCTTAAAATTGAAATAGAAAAAGAATAAAATCAAATTTTCGAAAAATCGCTTCGGGTGCACACCCCCGTGCTACAAATTAACTTTGTGCCAAATTTCATGAATATCGGCCGAACGGTCTAGCCGCTATGCGCGTCACAGGCATCCAGACAGAGAGACTTTCCGCTTTATTATCTTCTATATATATATAAATGAATGTTTGTCTGTATGTCATCCATGAACTAAAAAACTACCCGGCAGATTTGGCTGAAACTTTCACCGTTTGTTATTTTTGGTACTGGGAATGTTTATAGACCAGTTCGAAAAAAATCCGATCGATAGTTCCTTTTTTATTCCAATTTAAGTCACAATCCATTGGATAAATACGAATAAAATTATCGGCTGCAGAAATTAATTCGCGTGAAAGATCTCATTGATAAGAAGTTAGCTGTTGCCATTTTTCTTGAGTTTGAACAAATAAATTCCTTCTTTATTGTTTTATGGCTTTTCATGCAACGGGGGGATTTAAAACTTTTTCAATTTGATAGTTTTTGCGATTGATTGATCTTGCAAACTGCGTGAGTTCAAAATTTGAGTATAGTCACGGCTTCACTTGATACCTGGACCGATTATTATGAAAATTGCTATATATATATATGTATTTTTCCACGGAGAAGGTGCATAATATGCTCATTGAAGCCACTCGCCACCAGGTGGCACTGCAGAGTAGCAACTTCTGCCCCGTTCAACCGATTGTCATGAAAATCAGTATAATGATGTATTTTTTTGTTGGCGTAGCAACGCGCGTCGGGTACAGCTAGTTAGCAAATAAAAAAGAAGGAAGATCCCGTCATGGAAATTAAGCGAGTGATCATGAAAGCGTTAATGCACCACATAGAACTGCAGCGAAATTTTTTTTATTGTATGCCAACAGAATAACATAAACAGCTCTTTTTAATAAGCACTAAATTAATTAATGTTTTCTTTATACACGTTGTGCGTATGTATTGGAATAAGTGCACATTAAACTTATTATATACATTTATCTATCACCAGAATGCATTTTTTTTTCCATCTACGGAACCTAACCCCTATATTAACACTATTATTAAGTCTCAATTTACGCGGTTTCGTTTTAAGCGGCATTTCCGTGAAAAGTAACCGCCGCGTAAAACAATGATCTACTGCAGTGGTTCCCAACCTTTTCCCCCTTGCGAACCCCTTCCAAACTCCAAAATAAGTTGGCGAACCCCTAGAGTACTAGGTAATCAGTAAAAAGCAATAAATAAATAAATAAATAAAACGCGCACGCACACAAATACACATAGATAATAAAGTTTGAGAGATTTTTTTTTTAGTTTGATGCTGCTACATAGTTTATAACAAGAACGATAACATACTTGCAAAATAAAGAATTACAAATATTGCTACGAACTAAAATGATCGCTAAAAAATGAATGCAAAACAAATTCACCAAAAAATAAACAGAGTGACTATTCTGTGTTGAGCTTCAATCAACTTTGAAACAATTATGAAAATGGGATATTTGTGGAACATAGTGGTTCTAAATTTGGGTGAAATTTTTTTGACCCTAGGCGTACATTTATCTCTATTATCACTAAATCAGAAGTCAATTAAAGAATGATCTATAAAATACCTTTCAGGGAACTTTCATCAGATTAACTAAATTAACTTTTTTTCTTACAGTAAAATGAGAAAGATCTTGGTTTAAGTCTTCTTGAAAAGGACTACGAGCCTAAGTGCTAGATAGAGATTTACTGCTTACATTAATCGTTTGATTGCTGAAGAATTTTCTCGTAATTATACTATAAGTGCGGAGTAAAATGCGCATATTGAAAAATAATAGAAGCGTCTATTTTCAATGTACACATTTACTCCAATATTTACGCAATATGTAATTTTTAGCAAGAGAAATTTTCTACACAAATTTCATAAATTCCTTATTTATATATAGCGCAAATCAAGTTGCATGGTTAAATACCGTTGATTTTTTTTTTTTTTTACTGTGTAAACCTCACATTGCCGAACTTTCATCCATGAAAATTTTCTATAGTAATAAATTTTTCATGCTTCCTGTGGTATTTTTGCGTTGCTAGCCATTCTTTTCCTTTTTCGACAATAAAGTGTAATGAGAAAATCATAGCAACAAACAACAGCATGATCACACTTCTATGCATTTTTGACACAACACAAGATCGGTAGCTCTTCGTCGGACTCAAATGGTAAAAAAACTAAATATCAAAATATTTTAGACTCTCGTACGTGTTTCATGCTCCATGTAATGTTTTCATCGATTTTAATCACAATCTTTCCAATCAAAAACTTCTGAGGAAACGAACGCTTTCAAATTCTTTCATCTGAGGACATTGTATTCATAAGTAAAGCTTTTTCATCGTGGCTTCAGAGCTATCACCTATCATTGTCAATGGAAGCGCTAAAACCGGCACTTTGCAATGACAGACTAATGTATTTGAATGTAAAATATATCAGGAAGTATGCAAATATTTTCAAGCTAAGAGTATCAAATGTGCGAGAGACAAATGAATAAAAAATGAGTAACATTTGCTTGAAACTGCTTGAGCATAAAACTTCATCACAAACAGGTTTGCTTGAAACTGCTTGAGCATAAAACTTCATCACAAACAGGCATGTTAAAACTCCGCCATTACAGTATTTTTTGCGCGAACCCCCTAAAAACCTCTCGCGAACCCCCAAGGGTTCGCGAACCACCGGTTGGGAACCGCTGATCTACTGTATACAAGAGAACAAACTGAGACATTTGCTTAAAACTTAAATGTGTCGATGGATCGGAATTTTGTATCAATAAAGTGACCTCTTATGTTTTCCCTCAAAAGGGGACATTTACCAATTTTGGGAATCTGCAAGTGTATATTTCAGGGGGAAAGAAAGTGATTCTTTTATTCTTGGGGTCAGAAAGTAAGAATTTTTCTACCCTTTCACTTTGTAGATGTTTAATGTTCATGATGATACTGTTTCATAAAATGTAGGATGCAGTAAAATAGAACGAGGTCAAAGGTGATAAAATCAAGAAGACCAGTGGCGGATACAAAGAGAGGGTCATGGGCGTCATGACCCCCCCCCCTCCTTAAACCGACGAGAATAATAACCATCGTGTTCAAACACTTTATGAATGAAAATGTACAGTCTTAAGCAAAGAAGAGACCGAGGGGACATGATTCAGTTGTTTAAATTTATTTAAATGAAAGATGTTACGGGGCTGAAGTTAAGCACTGAAAACAGGACAAGGGGTCATTGTTTTAAGCTATTTAAATGTCAGGCTAACATGGATATTAGGAAAAATTATTGGGTAGTGGAACCTTGGAACAGTTTACCGGAAGAGGTGGTAATGAGCAAGGGAGTAGATAGTTTTAAGAGGGCCATTGATCTTCACTGGGGATTGTAAATTGACTAGGACCAGTCTAGCTGGGCCCAGAGCCTGTTGCTGGTCGTCGCTTTTGTATTTGTATAAATGTTAACAATTTTAGCAGTCTTTTACATTCAGGAACTATTTTTGAAAGTAAATATTTGAAATACTACTTCTTTTCATTGATCATGAAAATAATTTGTAACGTTTGTGTCCTATTAAGTGCCTTATTCCTGGCCGATTTGGTGCCTTTTATTGACACCAAAACGGGTGGCAGGGGCACTTTTCAGCATGACCCCCCCCCCTAAAATTATAGTTTGTATCCGCTAATGAAGAATACTACCTCTGAAACACAGATTAAAATATTTTATTTTCAAAATTCGTAGAGAAACATGTAAAAAAAAAAAATCTGTTTTTCAGTGTAAAATTCTCAACACTTAATTAAATTTTATTTTTGAAAATATTTTAGAATAATAAAAGCTGACTAGAGAGAGAGCTTTGTCAAGAAAAAAATAAAAATGCCAAATTGTTAAAAACCATTTGCTGATCAATCTAGACTTGAATGTCAAAGTTTTCTTCATCAAGACAGTCACATTTTCCATGGACTCGATGATTCTCGCAGCTTATCTGATAACACGTTTGCCCAAGAAGGCTGTGAATGTTTTAACGGTTTTGTTCGCGTGGCTTTAATTTTCGCAACTTTCGCGAGCCCGTCGAAATCGCAAAAATTTAAGCTCCGCAAAATATTTTTTTTTATCATCATTTCTTTTCGTTCATAGAAAATTCTCAAAATTTTAATCTTGTAAAATCACTGATGTCTTTATTTTCGCGAAAATTACGGCTAGCGAAAATAAGCGATTCGGAGATTTTGGACATGTTCTGTATTGAAAAAAAAAAAAAAGAAAGAAAGGTTTGAGGAGGACCATCTGAAAGATATAGAACGTGCCAAAAAACGAATTTTTTTTTTAGAAACGTAGATGCTATCCCTTTTGATAAATCCCTCCTCAATTAACTTAAAAATTGTTTCATTTTTCTTTTTTTTTTTTTTTGTCCCGGAAACAGAAAAATATTCTGTTTTCACCGTAAAGACAACTTATGACACTATATGCTGATTCCGTCTATTAGGTATAATACTAAATTTAACGGTAGGGCTACGATCAGCGTCCAAAAATCTATCAGACTATTGGTTTGTTCCCATTTTGGTTGCAGGCCTGTATTATTAGCGTGTCCCGAATCACTAAAAACGACTCAAGACCCTCAACTTGGGAAAGGTCTCATTAGACTATTAACATTCTTTTCAACCCACGTGGAGAAGTTTCGTACATTTGATGTCACCCTGTCATTTTGCCTTACCGAGGCCTTAGAACTGGTGCTAGCAGCAATGCAACGTGATCAGAAGCCTCGCAGGTGTTTTTCCCTTCCGAGCTGTCGCCATGGTAATTACAAAACTAATACGCCACTGCCAGTCGAATAATTGCAGCGGCGATTACAAGCTATTAAGGAATGATAAATTTGGCGAACAGCGATACGGCATCCTATCGTCTTACGGAGGAAGGACAGGAACTTAAAATAGGCACTAAAAAGGTGATGAATTAAAAAAACAAGGGAAAAATAATCTTGGTTTGGACCTGTTTTATTGCTATAAAAGCCAATGGCACAGCGAGAAATTTTTCATGGAAGGTGCTTTCATCTATTTTTTCAGATAGACATTGACATACATGGACAAACAGATGGGTATAGGAAGATATAATAGAAGATATAAACAAAGTAGATCAGAAACATAAATAGATAGATAGATGTAAATTGATGAACAGACAAATAGATATAAATTTAGATAAAGAGATAAGTAGATAGATATACAGGTATCAAGTACCTGTACTTAGACAGACAAATAAATATAAATTCATAATCATACTTATTATCGATAAATGCAAAATAGATAGAGATATAAGTATATATAGATAGATAGAGACATAAGTAGATAGATTTTTTGATGTAAGCAGCGCTTTTAGATCGATAAATATTTAGATGGACATAAATGTATGATAGATATATAAGTAGAGCGGTAGACAAATGTAGAATCTGTATTTTATTCAAAAGCGATAATTGGCGATGGATTCTTACAAATTTTACTTCGTCATGGGAGGGGTTTTATCCCCCCCCCCCTCCCGCCTTCGCTAACTCACTGATAAAAACTGTTGTATGCTGATCGCGCAGTTTAGAATAACAGGATACCTTTTAAGTGATTCGCCCTGGGGATGTAACCTCCATCGATACGGCAAAAACTATAGGGCGTACCCAAGAAAATCCGTGGCATAGGTCATGCACTGATGTTCCATGCCCATGCAGAAGAAGCAAATATACTTACTCCCCCTAGCTTGCAACAACAGCATTTATCCGTAGTTTAATCTGAAAATTCGTGCCATAGGTCATCTTACGAGATCATTTCTGAAGTTCGAACTGCAGAGCACTTTTTGTATCATGATACAACGCTGAAAATGTATTTGCAGTTATTATGTAAAACAAAAGGAAAAAAAAAATATCCGACAATATTTTAAATTTAAAGGAGCTTATACCGCAATGTAGAAGAACATCCCTTGGGAGCGTGCTGTTCAAGATAAAGAGAAAAAAAAAAAAAAAATACTCAGCGAGAAAATTTGTTTAGTTTTGCTTTCGGCACTATCGGCAAACAGGTTGTTGAACTTTTAGCAAACAGGTTTCTGATGCTAGCGTTTGATATTTTAGGTTTTGGGTAGAGAGAGCTCACGGCTTTGAAATAGATTGCATTGTTTATTTTTCTTTATCAATTGTTTTTGATCTTCGATGTTTTGCTTTGATGATGAAAAACGATAGACATGGGAAAATGATGTACGCTACGGTTTAAAAATTGAAGTTTGTAATAGGAAACACAATGATGAATTTTTTAAAAAACATTACGGGAACAAAATTGAAAGAATAAGTAAATATAAAAATAAACAAAGTAAATGAATAAAGTAAATACGATTATGACCAAGGAACTTAATGTGAGAGTGACATTTTTGTGTACCAGGAGTGTAAAGATCCAGAATTGTATTTAAGGTTAAATATGTTTTTTTTTTTTTTTTTAATTCTTATCTCTTAATTGAACTTCACGTAACAGAAATAATTTTGAGAACCTTTTTCATAAAACAAAAATGTTGTCCAGGAGAGTAACAGAAGAAATGTTACATGCCTCAGTTTTGAACTTCAAAATTGACCACCAGGCAAATCAGAACTATAAAATACTCTAGAAATCTACCAGAGTGGTGAGAATAAACTGTTGCTGTAGGAGAGAGTGTTATTTCTTGGGACGTTTGTAGTTTGGGACACTGCTAATTTCTAAGAACCTATTTTTAGCAATCATATTAGCAGCCATGTAATCTCTATTAGTAACCTTCACCCAGGCCCGTGTCCAAGATTTCATAAAGGGAGGGGTTTTTGCAGGCCTGTCACTTCAAAATATTTTGTTTTGAAGGGGAGGGGCAAAGCGTTTGATCGATACATTTTATCTGAAAAACAACAAAATATGTACAAAAATGCTTACATTCATCATGTTTGCAGGGATGTGCCAGTTGCGACGAACTGCTCCAAAAGACTGCTAAATGAACTTTTCTGCTCCAAAATCGGACAAACTTGCGCCAAAAGTGCGGTTTTGCATTTAATGTTGCAGTTCCTTCAGCATATTTGGCAGTTTTTTCAGATTATCATCAAGTTTAGGCATTTGGAGCTTGTTTTTACGATTTTTTTTTATATAGCCCCGATTTTTTGCGTATTTCAAAATCCGATTGCATCCGTTTTTGAAAAATTCAATCGTTTTAATTTATTATGTGATCGTTTCCTTTGAGTTGAAAAATTTTGCATTGACCATTATTTTCTACCATTCTTATCTTTTGTTTTCAGGAGAAGAGGACTTGTAAGTTCGTCTTCTTGCCACGCCCACTCAAATATTTCAAATCTAGTTGCATCCGAATTGATCTTAGCAAATGCCGTGTGTAAAAATTAATATTGTTCATCAGTTTTTAATCTTGGGTTTCTTAAGATTTTAGGACAGAAAATTGATCCCTAATTTTGGTTGGAGACACATAAGATAGCAAAAATCGGGGAATTCTAATGCTCTGGCGATGAAAATGCAGACATTTAAAGTTTCTGAGACTCAAGCATTACTTTCCATATTCTGAGCCTGCCTCAAAATTTTTATTTTTATTTTTTCACATGTATTTTAAAATTCCTTTTCTTATGACATCATTTCTCAAAAGCATTTTTTTCATTGTAGTTTCATTATTAATTTTGTGATTAAATATTAAATAATTAAAAATTAAAGGTTTTAATGGTTTCTTTGCTTGATCTTCAGATTTGTTAATCAAGTAGCTCAGTATGTAACATATATGACTATGTGTATAAGGTCAAATGTTAGTAAATAACTTACAGGTACCAAAAAAAAAAAAAAGATTAATAAATAGCTCTTTAAAACTCACTTGTAATTTTTTGAGGTAAATTTTTTAAATTTAACTATTCTTTTTTGCTTTTTTTTTTAGCCTTTTTGAATATGTTTTTGAGTTTTGTGTATATATATCTTGTGTCTTTTACATATATGTGTGAACTACATAAAAGCAAACAAAATTTAAAAATAGATACCAAACACCAAAACGTAAATGTGAACAAAAGCAGTGATGTATTAAGCAAAGTAAATATGTGAACTAAATTTAAATCAGTGTAAGAAAAAAGTAGAGCAGGACATGGCTTGTTTTTTGTGAAAAATATTGGACAAAAAAGAAAATAAATAAATAAATAAATATAAAATAAAATAAAAATAAACAAAGAAATAAATATAAAATAAAATAAAAATAAACAAAGAAATAAATGTAATTGAGAGAGCTTCAATTAGTAGTTTGAGTGTTGGAGTTACGGTTTTTTGCATCCTTAATCTCCTTTTTTATCATGTCACACATGTTTCTGTGCGTGAAATATACATAGTTGCTACAAATTGATGCGAAATTTAACTTTTCGCTGCTGCAAGCTGCTTCAAATTTGCAATTTTACTGCTCCAGGCTGCTCCAAATTCACTGTTTTACTTTTCCAAACTCACCATTTTCCTGTTCCCAAGATTGCTCTAAAAGCGAGTTCAGGACGGCATATCCCTGTGTTTGTAAAATCCAGGGAAAGGGGTAGCAATTGACCCCCCTGATCTCCCAAATGACGGGCCTGCTTTTGGCTTCAATTATTTTCATTCTTAGTTGCATTGTCAGGAAAACATACTTCAGTGCGCAAATAATTCTTCACTGTTTAAGGTCACAATGAGGGGCTTAGCAGTTTGGAGGGGAGGGAGGATGGTTCAAATTCACAGAAGATTAGGTTTTAAGTAATATACTACCTATTCTATTAATGTATTTTACACACAGCAGAACCTCGTTTAGCCAGCGCCTGTTTATCCGGATCAAATTTGTAGAAAAAATATATTTACGTAAATAATAATTTAAAATTATGATTTCAAGAGGAGAAGTTTAAATGCGCCAAATACTCGGTTTCATTTCAATTAAGCATACTACTCCTGCAAAGGACGTACAATAAAGTATAGTACTAATTTAGCAAACAATATGATATACTTTGGATGTCAGCCCAATACTATTGCAGCTGAATTATAACTGATGAAGTAATTGAGAAAAAATGGTATGATATAGTTTTGTTAGAAAGCATTGTTTCTTGGTGCAATAAAAGGTAAGTCTGCATATTTAAGAATATTATTGATTATTATCAAGACTTTCGTTTATTAGGATTGCCTTTGGTCCTATCTAGTCCAGATAAATGAGGTTGTATTGTACATGTAAGGATCGTTATGAACCCCACCTCCCAGAAGGAAATTTCTGGTTGGGCAAGAAAACCTCAGTATTTATCTATTTTTACTGCTTGTTTAGATTCAAACCTATTATCTGTTTACAGTGCAATATATTGCAACAAGTACTGAGAAAATTTCACAAACTCTTTTATAACATATGTTTTCAGGTTTTAATATTGTAAGATAATACTTAGCAAACTAAATAGGAAGAGTTTTGATGCATATGTAAATTACATTAACAAACGCAATTACTATATGCATCTACAGAGCGGCAACAGTTATCGCTTTTTGTGAAACGCCTCAGATCAAAACCCTTTATGAGAAGCAATATTAAACAAAGTATTGACAGCCCATTCAACACTTCCTCCATCTCTGTTTTTCCAAAATATGATTTTAGTTGATTAGGAGAAGACAGTGTCGTAAGTTACCAGGCAACTTCAAAGAGAATGCTTTTTAAAAAAAGTTCTGTACACAAATTTGAACATTAAAGCTAATTTTAAGTCAAATATGCACAATTCTTCATTTATTTTTTTATTTTTTCTCCAATGGGAGGGGTTTAACCTCTAAAACCCTCCCCTTGGACACGGCTCTGCCTTCACCAACAAGTGAGGCCGTAGTAAAAATCAGCATCAAATGAGTAAAATTGACGATTTTGTGAAAGACAGAAAATTTCATGACTCCAAAGTAAATATTTTCTTCATTTGAATTTCATGCATGTGGTGATTGTACCTTGAGACAGTCAAACATTTTGTACCTTAGGACACGTTCCAAGGTACAACATATGCATGGTTCTTAATAAATAAGATATGTTTAGGAACATGGAACAATGTTATAAACAATGTAGTCTTTTAAACGCATTTAATGTTAGATAATAATTCATGATTCATTATTCATAATTAACTACTCATGATTTAATTCACTACCATGAAAAAAAAAAATTTTTTTTTCTTTGTTTTCTGTTGCAAAATTGGTTTAAGTATACAGTGCTGGCCAAATTATTAGACTAAAGAGTTTTCTTTTGTACACTATTTGTACTAAGATACTATTTATTTTACTGTTAAAGTACAGTACACACTGTACACTGATTATTACGTTATTTTAGCATAATTTAATGTTTGCGGGTGGCAGCACTGTCTGCTTTGTTTATGTCCTTTGTCTATCTACCTACCAGGAACATAACCTTAATCAGCTTAAACAGTTCACTAGTTCTTTTTATTAGTGTGTTCTGTTATATTTAAAGTTAGTTTTAGATAATTAGTGAGTATGTGTATGTGAGTATATATAATAGTGAATATAAACAATTTTATACCTCCTTTTTCAAAAAGTTAAGAAATGGTGTAAACCTTGTGAAAAGTATGCCAAAAAGACTTAAAATGCTCATCGAGAACAAAGGAATTCATACTAAATATTAGATAATTATTTCACTGTTCGTTAATGTGTCTATAGTTATGTAATCAATGAAGAATTTGCTTTTAAAACAGTCTTAGTCTAATAATTTGGCCAGCACTGTATGGCTGTTTCCTGAATCATGAATACTTTCCCATAGTACAACAGGATGTGTTCCAAGGTACAACAGGAGGTTGTACCTTGGGACAGCTTGAACTTTTTACTTTAAATGGCTTTAAATATTTTATTTTCAAACTGTCGGAATTTCAAAAAACATATTGCATAGAAGTATGTTGGGATATTTTAATGTGACCTTTAGATTTAAAATTTGATTCAAATAATTGACGTTAAAAATTAAAATATGAAAAGTGTCCCAAGGTACAACACTCTCCCCTACAGCAGATGCAAAATTATTTGTTTTTACCTGTAACAATTGAACTCATTCCTAGGCCGGCAGAGTAGCATGAAACTCTTGGGACGAACTTTAAATGATGTACCTTTGATTATTTAAAAGTAATTAAATAAATTAAAGTAATATTAATTTCCACCTTTAAGTACGCGTGATTTTATACTACAAATTTAGTTTGTGGAATGTTAATGTAAAATTTTTGAAAAATTTTAGTACATTTCAGAAAAAGATTCAGACAGGTCTAGAGAGTGAGTGACTTTCAGGTTATTCAAAAAAAGTTTTTAGGAAAAAATAAATAAGTCATTGTTTTCATATGATTCCAAATACATTTAGAAAATTATTTCTAACACACACACACACACACACAAAAAAAAGACTTCGTGGTTCAAGTAATGCTTGTGTTAGTCTTCCCGGATAGAATATTGCTAAGATTTTGGAGAATCACTCAAATGCGAATGATTTTTGTAACTGACATAATACCTATGATTATACCGAGTAAAAATACTCAGAATACTATTACACAGTGGCGGCGATTCGGGGGGGAAGGGAGGGGCACTTTTTATGGTTCATTAATTAATTTTATTTTCCAATTTAAGAACCAAAACTAAATATCATAAAAAAAAGCAGAAATGTCAAAATATTTTGAGCATTTATTTGTTTTACTTTGTATTTATGTTAACGAAACATTATTTAGCCCTAGCAGTAACTTTTAGCTTATGTATTCATTGTTTAGATATTAGTAAATCAATTGTTTTACTTAAATAAGCCAAACTTGTTTAAGGAAATTATTACCAAGTGTTTGTGACTTCGCAAAATACTTTAGGGTAAATAATGTAAGTCTAATTCATGTCTAAGTGCTTCTTCGGGGAAAGTTATTGTGCCCATAATTTATCAAAATCTTAAGAAACACAAGAATTTAGTTGTTAAAGTAACATCAATTACCACGCATTTGCTCTCAAAACCAGTTCTAACACAATTTTGTACTTTTTTTTCTTTTTCATTTTTGTGCTGCCGCTAAAAGTGAAATGACTTTTTTTTTGCCCCCCCCCCCCCCCCGCCCCCCCCCACTTTTCAGGCTCAGTCGCCACCTCTGCATTAGAGGATGTCGCAATAGGGAAGTTTTCGATTTTTCAATTTTATTTTTATATGATAGAGTAACATGTATGAACATCATAGGTGAAAAAAATTTTGCGATACGATAAGTAGTTCTTTTTAAATTAATTTTTAAAGTTCAAGCTCTTGTGACGTCAAATGGCATAGGAAGTGACGTCATCCCTTCTTCCGATAGGGGAGAAGCGAAGGTCACGCATTCGACTTCGAAGACGAAACGTAAAAGGCTTTCTCCTCGCATTTAACTCCTCGCGTTTCTGGAACATTAAAACCTCTCATCCTCTCGAAGATATTCGAATATCTCATTGGTGTTACTTGAGGAAGATTATTTAGATTGTACTTTTACGAATCCGGTCTCCATAGTGTGTTCAAAAGGATTATTGAATTTCTAAAAAATAAAATATCAGCACGCTCAAAATGTTCCTAGCGAAAACAAGGGATCTTCGGCGGAAGGCTGCCCATTCGCGCCCTGTGACGTAGTCTCGTGACGTTTCAGAAGCGCGCACTTCTGCGCGTGGATTTTTAAAAATTCATTAAAAATCAACCACGGTGTTTTAAAATTCGGCGATGGTGAATTTTTTAGTTTTGAGGGTCAATTAACAATATCCAATAGCCAAAATATGAACATTTAATAGGTTGCAACTTCCCTATTCATCAGTCAATCGCAAACTACTCATCTTAATCTCGAAGTTCCCTGGACGTTTTTTCCCCCTGATAAAAAAATAAATGATTTCTGTAAAAGTTGTTTCTCTGCTAGCGCAGTGTCAATGCAGTGGAAGCGTACGTTTGCGGTTGCAACAACCAATTATAATTATGTTTTAAGGAATGTGTCGCAACTCACTTCATCTGATTTTGCATTATTCTTGTACCTCGCTTTTACAGCGCTAAGTAGTCTGGAAAATACTTGAGAATTTATCAGGGGCGTGCACAGAAATTTTGGGTCCCGTCTCAAATGACTTTTTCGGGCACCCCTCTATATTGTTTATACCTGCATTTCATACCAAGTTTTAAAAACATTGAACCCCCTTTAGGGTCGGGCCAGGGCCAACATGTGTCCATTCTCTCCCCGCTGTGCACGCCTCTGGAATGTATGGTATCTTACTTTAGGAAGGATGTAGTCTTCCTATCTTTTTTAGTGACGTTTTGTCACTGAGCCACTTGTTTTTCTCCAAAAAAAAAAAAAATTTATTTGAATATTGACATCTTGAATTCAAATTATGTTTTTCGTAATCACGAGTGTGTGTGTGTGTGTATGTAGGCGTATGTGTTTGTGTGTGGGGGTTATGTGTATGTGTGTAGGCATGCGTGTGCGTGTTTGTGTGTGGGTAGTTGTGTGTATGTGTGTTTGTGAGAGGGGGTATGTGTGTAGGCATGTATGTTTGTGTCTGTGTGCAGGCATGAGTGTTTGGGTAATTGTGTGTGTATGTGTAGGTGTCTGTATGTATGCGTGTGTGTATTTGAGGTGTCCGTATGTATGCGTGTGTGTAGGTGTATGTGTGTGTGTGTATGTGCGCTTACGTCTGCGTGTAAGTGTAGGATATTGACGCAACCTGGAGACTGTTTTCGCTATAGGAGCAGCATCGTGAGGCCGGCCGAATGTGGTGCTGCAGAGGGAGGCGGTGGGAAAATAAAATGATAGGAATTCAAAACCGTCAAGTGAACCATAGCAATCGTGATTGCTGAAAAAAAAAAAAAAATGAAAAAAGTTTTTTCTCTTGTGCAGTGTCAATGCAAAACAAGTCAATAGCCTTTCCGCAAAAACTAAAAAAAGAAAAAAAAAGTTCTGGCTCTTTCCCAAAAGTATGTTTTTCAGCAAATGATTTGAAAAACGTTTTTAGACCATCATTTCAAAGAAGTTCCTCACACGTTACTTCTGCATAATAAGCAACATCGTGAGGAACTGTGGTCAGACATGACATTTTTGAAAGAAATCTCTCTTTCGGACAATCGATAAAAGAAAAGAAAAAAGTGAGGAGGGAGAATCCGAAGTAGGACAAGCATTTATTCAAACTAAGCGCAATCGCCATTTTGCTTTTAAACTAAAATATTCTGTCCATCAATTCTGCACCATTTCTTTCTCTGTTTTTAATTTTTCGTTTTTCTTTTGTTCGGTTTGTTCCACTTCTTTTCACGAGCAACAAGGCGTGAGGAAGAGAAATCCAGCAATTTTCCTTTTCTTTTTTGTTTTTTTTTTTTTTTTTTAATTCGATTATCTTTTCACTTCGCCATTATGCGGACGTATGAAAGTGCTTCGGTGATGCTTCGTGACCTTCTTTCCATTCAATTCTGCTTTTCTTTTTTCTGTTGCCATTTTAGGTTCAACAATTGAAAAGGTTTAAATAATTTAAACATGAGATCATTCGGAACTTTTTACGTGCGCATTATTTTTCAAAAAAAAAAAAAAAAATCGTTTTATGACTTTTGAAAAAATAAGTCATTTTCTTGGTACTCTTCTAAGTACTCTTGGACAATTCAACCATCATTTGGTGGAGCAGAGGGTTTTCTCAACTCCTTTTATGTGTACAGGTATAAAGGGGAAAAAATTCTCAATTTGCCGAATGAATTCCAATTTTACCGAATGACAAAATAAGAGCATGCACACATATCATATGCAGAGTTGCTCCCCCCCCCCAAGAGCAAGGGTGCACCCCACTAAATATCGCGAAAACCCTCCCTCTCCCCCCAGGTGGGCACCCGTGTCATACGTACTCCTTTACATCGAAAGAGAAGGAGTATTAGGCATCAATATATATATATATATATATATATATATATATATATATATATATATATATATATATATATATATATATATATATATATATATATATATATATATATATATATATGTATATATATATATATATATATATATATATATATATATTTAAAAAGAGAAAAAAAAAGAAGTTAAATGTTTCAATATTGTCGCCAAATTTGTCGAGTCAGCAAAATGAGTTAAAGAAGGGAAGTCACAGTGACCTCTCATGACCTTCTATTGGGCTACCCTACACTCTTCTTTTCGACTGAAATACAATTTATCAGCACATTGCCATACATCGTCAATTATAGACAGCTCATTGCCAAGACATCACAATTCTAAGATTCCATCGCCAAATAAGGAAAACTTTCTCTGCTTTTGGCCAAACATGGAAAACTTTCTCCTCTCTCGTGTGATACATGCAAGTCCTTCTTATTCATACTGAACTATAGTAAAACGATTATTACACTTCTATGGTTTGCAGGGCACCCCTATGAATGAGAGGTTGCAGGAGGTCAATGTGACTAAAACAAAACCCTGAATGGCAGGCGACACGTCCACCATCTTGGGGCTAAACGCGCTTTCTTCCCATCTCTGTTTTGTTGAAGTAACTTGTTTTGCTTCTTGACTGTGGTGGAACATGGCGTTAATAAGAAACCACAGTCAAGAATCCTCCGGCAACCTACTTTTAAAACTTTCTACTCCCGACTCCTTTATCCCAAGTCAGGCCGACTCCGACTCCACGATTCCAACTCCGACTCCGCATTCCTGTTTTTTACTGTGAGAAAAAATTGTTAAAATGATTTGTTTTTATTTTCATTCTGAGCTGGAGATAATCTGCAGGCTTGCCAAGAATTTACGCTGTTTCTGTAACCGGGGAGAGTTAACCTGAAACATGTTCGAGTTAAACATGTTTCAAGTTGAAACCATAGGTAGCCCTCCATTAAAATGTTTTTCTTATTCAATGCTGTATGCTGTATAGTAGTAGCTGCTGCCTTGGCACATCTCTGGCCACAAGACAGGTGCGAGTTTCTCCAACCATGTGTAGCAGTTATCCATTTTTTAAAAATTTGGTACTCTATCTCTTTACCAGGAGTGCCCCGATGGGGGGAGGGGGGGGTCACTGTGACCTCCCAAGAATTTCCGCATTCGACCGATTTTGTCTGACGATTCGGCAAAATTATCATCATTCGGAAAAATTTAGGGTTCTAATCGGCAAAATGATCATCATTTAGCAAAATTTGGAGCTCTAAATCGCAAAATTATCATCATTCGTTAAAATTTGGAAATATGTTCGGCAAAAATATCATCTTCGGGGGAATTTGAAGTTCCATTCGGCAAAATTATCATTATTCAACAAAATGTGGGGCTCTTTAATCCGTAAAACTATCATCATTCGTCGAAATTTGGGAATCTATTCGGAAAAAATATCATCATTCGGTGTAATTAGAAGTTCCATTCGGCAAAATTATCACCATTCAGCGAAATTTCAAGTTCTTGTCTGCCAAATTATCACTATTTGGCGAAATTTGGTGTTCCATTCGGCAAAATTTGGAGTTCTGTTCGGCAAAATATAGAATTTCTGTCCTCCCAAAAATGTAAGTTAGGGGCGCGTCTGCTTTTAGCATTTTGGTGCTTTAATTAATGCTGATGATAATTCTGCATTTTTTTCGTAATTTGCTCCAGACTGAAGGAAGTATTGATTGCGGGAGAGAAAAATTTCACAACAACGAAAATCTGCAAGGAAATTATCAAATTATCAGAGATTGCTTCATTTCAAATTTATTCCAAAAACAGTAACGTTCTTGGGAATTTTCCATCCAACATTCCATTCAATCAGACGTGTTCCCGAAAAATCTGAACTCGATTATTCGATTCTCACATGCCCAAATGTTATGAAATTACTCATCTCTTTCGCTGGAAGAAGAAAAACCAATGACACACACAGGCCATTATATCAGAGCTCTTTAAACCTGAACAAACAAATTAGAGGGCAAAATGGAAAACGAAAAAACAATAAAAATGGCGAGAAGAGAAGAAACAATGGGAAATCATTCTTCAAACGTTTCACCTGCCTGGATGCTACGTAATTTAAACGAGAAAACTAGAAATCACGTGACATGCGAAACGAGGACGTCGCTGTCACGCCTCGTCACGCGCACGTTCTTTTTTTTTCTTTTCATTTCATTATAATTTTTTTTGCTCCCCCCCCCCTTTCTGCTCTCCACATTCAATTTTTCTTTTTCATCCGGTCTCGGTGTAATCAATCTGTCTGGAGGCAGAGATATAATTTTAATACATGCAAACTGAGCACTTTGTAATTTAGTTCTGTTACGAGATAAATAAACAGAGACAAGGTTTATCAATTTGATAAGCGCAGGAGTCTTTTGTTTTTGGTGTAAAAATTTTTTTCAAGGTTTTCTGTACCATTCTTTGGATATTGATCGTTCTAATGATATTAGTTTGAAAGTTCGGAAACAAAGAAAAACAATTCGACATTCGAATCAATTACGATTATTATCGCTTCTAGTGAAAGAAAAGGCTTTGAAAATTTAAAATGTCTGCAGCATGATGTGGCTTGGTAAGAGCTTGGTTGTGTGGTCACGCTTTCTGAAGGAAGGGGGGGGGTGAAGTCCGTGAAATTGTGACTGCTGTGATATGGGCGAGGGTGGAAGTATCCAAGACGTGTGAGACTGCACATTTTGATTAAAACAAAAGATTTTTTTTTTTTTTTGTGTAAATGCAAGGTACTATTCATGACGTGACAAGGGGAGGGGAGGGGAAGGGAGTTAGGTGAAGTGCAACTCTTTGTGACAAAAGTGAGTGAGAAGGAGAGGGGATAGATACATCAGTGGCGTTACTACGGAAGGGGAGGGGGCGGTCCATCCCGGGTGTCACCCGTCTGGGGGGGGGGTGATACCCTAAGTGGAATTGCAAGTTTTTGAAAAATATGAAGCTAAAATGCATTTCTAAGACGACAAATTTGAAAAATTTCCGGGGGGTAAACCCACGAAACCCCCATTTTTATTAATTTTTTTCTTGTGCATTAGCCCACTTAAAATTTCGTTTTTTCACAAACGTAGTTGTTTCTTAAAGTTACATGAATTTCATGTTTACATATTTTTTTCCCTTTTGCGTCGGTAAGGGCGGGGGGGGGGGGGGGGTGACACCACAAATTACCACTCCGGGTGTCGCCCATGCTAGGTACGCCACTGGGTACATGTATGTTGAAAAAAAAAGTATGACATCAGTAACGGGCAGCTGCTAGCGATTGGCCACGGGATTTACAAATGTGTACATTCAAAAAAGACGGCAGGTCATAAGTTAATGTGTGTGTCTGGCTGTAGCATCGTTGTAGGAAAAATAGTGCTGCAGGTGTCCTGATCGGTAAGCCTTGAACTCGTAAATAGACAATTCCAGTTTCGATGCCAACCGGATCGAAGATCAAATGCAAATGGGGACTGGGGCACGCTAAATATGTCGTGGTCCATAAGTCCTCCAAGTTCCCATTCCAAATCATCACCTATGTGGGTGTCGAACCAAGAGTTGTGCGGCTTCTGGTTTGAATCAAAACTATAGACTATAGAAATGTTGAGCGTCCATCTATAGTGTGCTGCTTGAGCTAAATTGGACCATTTGTATGGTGCTCTGTTAAAGGAAGCCGTATTTTTCAGCCTAATCGGGCAGCATATCGTCGTATCGGAGCAACAGTAAGATATCTAAATCTTAAAACCAATCAGAATAAGAGATATCCTACTGTTTCTCTGAGGTAACAATATAGTAATCAACTTGGGCTCGGGTATTCGAGTGTTTCAGCAATAACTCCTTGCGTCAATAACTACGCTGCTGCAGGATGCATACGTAAAAAAAAATAATAAAATAAAAAAAGAAGATTAAAAAGAACACCAGCACACTGTCACTGACATTGTCACCTCGATATCTATAAAAGGATACTTCATAGAACTTGTCTAATAAAACTTTTTTCTCTCACTAACCTTGAACTCTTTTTTTTTTGATTTGCCTGTTTATTGTTCCAGGGTAGAAGAGAGAAAAAAAGGAGTAATAAAACTGACAGATTTGTTCGTTTGATTGTGACGCGTAACCGCCGAGCAAAGCATGCGTACCGAACTGTGGAGGCTGTGAAATTTTTTCCGTTGCACGCGCGCACGGCGAAATTGGCGGGCGGAATTTAGGCTGCGTGAACTCGCATCTATTTGCAGCTGCGAATGGAAAAATTTTCCGGAAATAGATGGACAAGGAGGAAAAAATGAGCGTGGCTGCGGGTCGTTGCGACTCCTTTTTTTTGCGCGGCTAATTTTGTTGCCTTAATTTGGGTGTTGTTATCGCGCGAAAGAATCACTTTCGCCTGTCTTTTCTCTTGAAAACTGATCTAGCATTTGAGAACATTAATGCAGTAGGTACAACTTCTTCGTTCCGGACACAGGTGCCCCCCACTCCCACAAGTTCAATGGCCCAAATTCCCCCCGTCCCCTTCAAAAACCCCTCTTTCCCTTAAAAATATATATATATTAGCTCTCTTTTTTATTGTATTATTCTTTTAATGTAATCTATTTATTTTTAATTTTATTTATTGATTTTTTTTTGAAATATTTTATATTTATTTATTTATTTTAACTATTATTATTATTTTCATTTTATTGGAAAAGTTCTGTGCTACGCCAATGACACACACACACACACACACACACTAAACTAAATAAATTTATGGAATAAAATATAAACAGAATAAAATAAAATAGATAATATAATTTGAAGAAAAATAAATCAATAAAAAATAAATGAAAAAAATAATAATAAAAATCCCCCCCCCATTTTGATGACGCAACTTGCGCCATAATCCTCAACCCCTGTGGGCACTCCTGGTTCCAAAAACAAATTCATAAATACAACTACGTTGATCAAGTATAAAATTTACAAATTCCTTTCACGTGTTTCTGAAGTAACAAAAAACCTTTTTCCCATAAAGAAGACGTGATTTTTTTGGATGAAGTTTTGTATTGTCGCCATAATTTTTGTGTTACTGTTTAATTTTGATACCTTGAACTCAACTTTTGTTTTTCAAAATCAGGAATTGCGATACCATCCTACTCGTTGGGCTTTTTGTTTCTACAAATGGCTCCTATCGCAATCATAGTTGCGAAAAGCATAATTTGAATCCATGATGTCGAAATTCAAATGAATACCAATGGCTGGCTGTTAGCTGTTGCGTGCTGGATGCTGTTTTTGTCTCAAGAGTGTAATCGAGAGGGTTGGGTACGAATACAGTCGATTCTAAGGGACAAGTACGCCGCCGCCCAGGAGGAAGGAATACTCACGGAGGTCTGTGTACTAGAGGAGTTTGCATTATAAGCATAGAAAGATAAAAGCAGAGGAATAATAACTGCTGACTGTCAAGTGAAAACAATAAGCAATCTTGATTGCTCAAACAGAGAGCGGTATGAAAGGAAAAGAAAGAAAGAAGCATTGGACGCATTCCTCATTCAAACTAATAGATAAGAGAGTAGAAAAATAAAATAAAATAAAACAAATTTATTTTTGTGGCATGGAAAAAGCTCAGAAAATTGAGGGGGGGGGGGGAGACAGAGAAAGGGAAGAAACACCGCACGCTTTCTTCATTCCTCCTCCGAAATCCATACATCGGGCATTCCGTGGGTTACGCATAATCACAGTCGGCATTTTTGAAAGTCATTTTCATCCACTATGTGACAGTGCTTTCCATTGAAAAAATGCGAGAAAAATATCACTAATTACGCCTTAACAGATTTCTAAGATCGATGAAGCAATTAATCAAATAAAATACCTTTTTTTGTGTGTGTGTGGCGAAAATGAGTTGATTGGAATAAAATAGAAGACTGAAGATTTTTATCTCAGAACTACTGTCGTATTACGACATCTAATTATGACTGTTATAACCCAAATGCTGCAATCGGAATTGCTCTTTTGCTACAAATGGCGCTAGTGTTCCACATAACAGCTGCAAGAGTTACGCACAGTCGGTGATAAATTGTTAGCTGTAGAGGCGAACTTTTAATTGCTTGTAAGTAAGCTTGGGTATGTGCTTGGAGCAGCAGTTGGTTGACCAAAAACACTTACACTGGGATATGCTATTCACGTTCAAAAAGGTTGAAGTTTGAACTGGGGGGGGGGGGGGGACAGAGATGGAAATGTATCTTTAATATCTTTAATTGACATTCTGTCGAAGACAGCATCCTGGGAGTCGAGATATGATTAGAAAATTTAGTATTGAATCTATTTATTTCTGTGCCTCAGGATCAGACTAACGAAAGTTCAAAAATGGCAATTACAACTTCCAGGTTACTACTACTTTACCTGGGGGGCTCCGAATTTTTCTTTTTGGGAGGGCGGAAAGACTCAATTTTCCAAATGAGACGAATGAGTCGAAATAATTTCGACGAATGATGATAACTTTGCATAATAGAAGTCACGGTTACCTCCCTTATTTGGGGAGCCCCTGCTTTGTACGAGAGCTTTGAGGTGCACAAATTTATGCACTGCACAACAGTTGAGCATATGAATGTTCGTGCGTAATATTCGTTTGTGCACAGGGCTTAGTTTCTACCAAATATAAAAATTCTGCTGAGCCCTATACTCTTCTATTTTACCTTTTTTTTTTTTTTTTTTTTTTACTTTTTGGTACAAAAACCTTAAAATATATTCCGAGTTTCTGCGATTTTTCTCGGTTTAGATGCAACAGCATATCGTTTTTTCATTTGAAAAGAAAAGTTCGAACTTCTTCGGGAGGCACGAAAGGGCTGTCCATAAATGTTGTCACATTTTTTTTTCAACATGTAGATGAAATCTAATGTCTTTAAGACTTTGTGCCTCTCGAAGAATTAATTGTTCAAAAGAATTTAAACTTTGCGAATTGTTCAAAAATTGTTTTTTTGTAATGTACTACATGCATGTAATACAGAAAATTCGTTCTCATCTGCAAAAATTATAAGCTTTTATTTGGGGGGTGAAATTCATCGATCGGCGATTATTTTCATCCCGCAAAATTACACTACGCTTTACCCTCTCCCCTTTCTTCACGCGTCCGCGTCAACCATAAACTGCATTGACAATTTGTTACACAACATGCTTTTATTTCAACCAAAATGTGATGGCACACTTTTTTGTTCCCCCCTGCCTCGCCTATGTCACAATTTTACGAACATTTATTTAGCTTGTACAAGTGGTTTTAAAAAACATTAAAATCGAACTACACCGTTGACCCATACCCATCCATCCGATTCATACTAAATCGGGGGCGGATTGGCCCATCGACCGGGGCCAATGCGCCCTCCCACCTATGTGCCGTTACACCCTCAAACCTAAGCACCGTTTTTATTTCTTTTTTTAAATTTATCTTATTTTTATAAAAAAATTTTGGAACTCCCCCCCCCCCCTCCTTTTTTTACGCTCACAAACCTGTGCGACTTCACTTTTTTTTTCATTTCTTTAAACTTGTAAACCTGTGCACCATCCTTTTTATATTTTTTCTTTCTTCCTCCCCCCCCCTTTTTTTTTTTGCTTTTTTTTTGCGCCCTTTGGAGCCCAAGGTTTGAGCTCTCTTGCGGGACCCAGTCCGCCCCTGAGTCCCGCACATGACATAAAGTTTCATGTGCCAAAAAAAAAAAAAAAAAAGAGAGAGAGAGAGAAAGATTTTTGTGCAGGATTAATTACCCTGATTTTCTCGCTCTTTATTTCGGCACCAAAAGTAGATATTTTTACTTTTCGTTTCATCCACTCAGGGGCGGCAAATAGGGGGAGCAAGAGGGGGCGGTTGCACCCCCAAATATTTTGCACAGAATATTAAGAAGTCAGGAAATTCAATTTACATAATGCGCGAATCAGTGATCATCATATGCAATAGGAAATTTAAAAAAAAAAAAAAAAAGAATCTGCAGATGATCTTTAGTAAAAGTTGATGAAACATGAGACTTGTCCAGACACGAGCAACTGTTTTTCGCTATTTGGATAATAACTTAGAAATTCATGAATCATTTTCAGAACTTCCAGAATAAAAAACAGATGGAGAATAAGGTTGTTTCAACTAAAGAAGAAATTTCCTCATATGGGTTAAACGCCTCATACTTGTAAGTCTAGTGTTAAGATGATGCTTCTGCTTCTAATGTGAAAGGACAGGAAAGAGGTGTGACTGGCCCGATTTTTACGAGAAGTTCCTTGGTATTTTAAATGTATGTTCAATTAGTGAGTGAACATTGATTCCTTCGGTTAAGAGGCATATTTGAGCAATTCAATACATTGCATACTTTCATAGAAACTTCTTACAAAAGACACGCTATTTTTGAAAAGAAAAATCTTGTATCAACAAATACTTTTGCAGGATGCTCTTTAACTGAGAGGTACAAAATGGTCTTCAAAAGTTAAAGCTGCAACTCTTGATTGAGCCCCTATTAAGAGCTTGTTAATTTAGAATTATTGGACGCATTAAAAAAAAAAATATTTAAAAAAGTGACAAAAATCCACATGATGATGCAAAGTCATATGATTGGCTCAATATTTTGTATCAAATAATAGATTCATTCAGTTTCTTATGAAATTAACACAAGATTTAGTGATAAATCTAGGTTCAATATTATATGTGCAGGTTATTGAACAAGATAAATAAAATATTTCAGTTACACGTAAAAGTTGTTGAAAGAAGCAAAGAGAATTGTTTTGTGAAGAGCCAGTGTACTTCAATGATGAAAAATTAAGACTAGAGCACAAATTTTAAACTTGCGTGGGTTTTTTTAAAGAGAAAAATTTTTAAGATGCATTTTTTAACATAACTTTGTAGCTTCAATTATTTTTCACCGATTCCAATCAACTCAGATAACTGTGAAAGATTATTTTCGTGTCTCAGAAGATTGGAGTTTTTTTTATTGGTACATGATGGGACAAGCAAAACTTTCATCTTCAGCTATACTGCCAAGAGCATGCCACTGGATATTGACGGAATATAGTACCCAAGATTTCCTTTTCTTCTGGATTCCAAAAATCGTACATTAAAAATTTATTTTAGAAACGGTAGTATCAAGATTTTTTCTGTTACAGTTTGCTATAAAATAAATTAAAAGTGTGGAAATTAAAATGTGAATTTCTTGAATGACCTTACTGAAAAAAAATGTACTCGTATATTATTCCATATTGAGAAAATTCATGTTTAAAAAACTCCAACCCCCCAAATGAAATGTTGAAATGCCGCCCCTGCATCCACTCAAATACAAAACCTTCTGAAATATTTATTCATCAAGCACATTTGACTGACATGACCAAATGGTTTGTGTGGTTTTGATATGTGAAAATTTTTTCTCAAAAGTTAATGGACTTTTCAGGATTAAATATATGTCTTCTTGTTGACGTTAATTGGACCTCAGATCGAAATAATTAACAACTAGAAGATAATATGTCATATTTTGTGAGGCATACAGGGGGAAGGTCGTTTGTGATTGGGCGGTTCTCTAAACAAAAATGAATCTCTGCCATTCAAAGTGTGCCCTGGGAGCAGATATTTCAAGGTTCTCGCTATCTCTTCCACGCACTTTTTATTCTTGCTCCCTTCGTCCCAAGGTCGTTCGTGAAGTAGCCCTTTTCAAGTTTAGCAAAAACAGCCTGCCAGTTCTTTTGCCGACGACCATTCTTTTAATCTTAATTGCCAGATCCCGTATTTGTCGCTTGGAGCTGGTTCTTTTTTTTTACTTGTCTCCTTCACTCCTTCTTGGTGTGCAGGTCAAGATCATGGGGAAATTTTGAAGAAAGTTACATAGTAAAAAATCAACAAGTGAGAATGAAAAAGAAAATCGTTAAAAAAAAAAGAAGGTCAGTACGTAGAGAGCACGTGCCGAGTGAATTGCCGCATTTCTGTTCTTTGCTGGGCCGAAAAATTGCACCTCGTCGTCCTTGGGACAGACGAGTTTTGTAATTCACGAGTAGTCAACCTTGGGATGCCTGCGACCTGATAGAGCTCGTTCATCAGAACAGCCCCCGTGGAACACAAAGTGTCTGAAAGTAAGCAAAGAAAAAAAAAAAAAAAAAAAGAACAGCATTACAGCAAAATGAATCCCTTCTTGATGGTACTTAGAATTGATTTCTTCTTCGCCTCGGACAGAAGCGGTGCTTTTCGTTTGACTCATCGTTTAGATGAAAGATGGACATTGTTGCACTTAACGATGACAAGATCGACATTTTAAACGGAACTCTTTTTCGTTTTTTCGAAAGTTTTTTCGCTTTCCAAACAGACGAAACAATGCAGAATGAGTCAAAATTGTTTTCACAGAGGATGGTTGTTACCTTTCTGCAGAGTCCGCCGAATATCCGCCTCGCTTTGTGCAAAATAAGTTTGAGACAAACAGTGACGCAGCCAGAAAAATTTCCTGGGAGGGATTTTCAAAATCGGAGATTGTTGCTTTATTTCGCATTCATTTGCAAAAATATTCAAATTATCTAAACAAAGAGTTTTTATGGATTAGTAATTATTCATTTATAACACTTCGTCAAAAAGAATTAATGATTCATCTTGATTTCGCTATAACTTTGAAACAAAGAAAGGGGAAAAGAAGCTCGGCATATTTCTCATTTGCTTTACTTTAATCTGATATTCTTTTTTTTTTTTTTTTTTTTGAGAGATCATTAAAAACCTCTTCTTCAAATACACGAATGTCAAATACTAGCTAATAACGGTTTCGATCTTTCGATGAGAATTGGGAAGGAGCCTCAGAACATCCGGTATGGTAGGCTTCTTGTCTCTCGGCTTCCCTAATATGGATTTGTGCAGTGCAGGGGAAGCACTGAGTGACACATGATACCCTGTTACGCATTTATTGAGACAATTTCAGCTGTTTTATACCTGTAGAGTGCTCCCCATGAAATATTGCTTGCATATTTAAGAACTGAAGAGTGATTTGTGACTGCTTCCCGATCATTAAAAGAAGTAAGATATTTTATTGAAACCTATTCCGCTTTGAAAAGTTTAAATACTGTTTTTCCCCCTTGATTTTTAAGGAAGAAATGAATGTATTCGAATGCTGGGAGGGGTTCTAATAACCCCAAAACCCCTCCCGTGGCTGCGCCACTGGAGACAAAGGACGAACTTCAAAATCCAGATCTTATGTTTGACCTTCACATAAAATGGGACCATCATATGTCCTGCTTGAAGGGGGGGGGGGGGGGAAATCGGGATCATCTGTCTTTCGGAAAGTTTAGCTATGGATCTAATGCCTTTTCCTTCGGACCTTTTAGTTATGGATCGCTTTTGTCCTTCAGTTCTAACCGTTTGGTTATGGATCTTATGTCCTTCGGTTATGACGGTTTGGCTATGGATCTTCTGTCCTTTGATTTTTTGGTTGTGGATCTTTTTCCGGATTTTTTAATCGGAATTTGGAATACGTAAGCAAAATTTATCTTGGAGAAGAAAAAAAGGTATGGTGACAGGCACGGAGGCACATTGTCCGAACTGAATTACAAACGGGAAAGAAATAATGTGACAACACACTTCGTCATTTAGTGAATTTCGTTCTGATATCATCCTATGGGGAATGTTTCTCTTTTATTGTCTTTGAAATAGAAGATGGTTTAATTAACTGAATCATTAACTGTTTCATGGTTTAATTAACTGAATTTCTTCGACTTTAGAACTTCTTACTTCTTTTACAAAAAAGGAAGTAAAACGTTCTAAAGTCGAAGAAATTCAGTTCTCTGCCAATATGTGCGTATGTAAGTCGCACAACTCAAGAACGGTATGTCCTAGAAAGTTGAAATTTGGTGCGTAGACTCGTAGTGGGGTCTAGTTGTGAACCTATCCTATTGGTTGCATTCGGGTGTTACTAAAGGGGTCTTTTACCCCTTTTGGGGGGAAATCATTTTTAATTTCGATGTAAACAAGTGGTGTTACAATTTGCGGACACTTGGCGAGTTATCGCCAGTCTTTTGGTCGCCAAGTTTTGTCGCCAACTTTGCGACAAATTTGGCGAATTTTTTTTTTTTTTTTTTTTTAATCTGGTTTCAATGTGGCCATTGTTGGTGATATTTAGAGAGTTAGGGAGAGAATCACATTAAAATTGCAATAATAGGGAAATATTATTCATTTGGCATTTTTTTTTAAAATCTGGTTTTAATTTGGTAACTGTTCGTGATATTTAGAGAGTAAACTATTGAATCACATTAAAATTGCCAATAATGGGAAAATGACATTAAATTGTAGTAAAAGGAAGTCATGTGATGCACACATCAGTTCGTTTTTATTTATTTATTTATTTATTTTTTTGCTGAAGAACCGACAATTGATTCAAAATTGCAGCAAATTGCTTCTTTAATGCTACCTGACAGTTTTTACCAGGAGTTTGTTTTAAGGTTTTCCCATTTTATTTCATTCAGTCAGAACCATCTGGGTTCGTTTCAGCGAAACAAGAGCTTTTCCTTATGTCTTCTTTCGCGTACCATCTACATTTGTATTTTTTTATGTCATTTAATAGAACGCAATACCTTTCTGGAGAGGTAGATGGCTCTACCGCATTGGCGTGTAATGGATTACTAGACGATCGTTTACTGCAGAGGTATCCGAACTTGTTCGTTCTGTGGACCATATGCCAATTTTTCAAGATTTCGCAGATCCATTCCGAGGGGTCGTTCCAAAAGACGTTAGGTGCTGTAAGGTGTTTAGTATTTGAAAACATAAAAAAATAAAAATAATGAAATGGAGGTTCAAGTATCACACAAATCATTCTCAATTAGTTAGGTGAATCAAGCAAAATGTATAAAAAAGTATCGTGACAACTGCGCAATTGAAGTGGAAATCAAAATTTAAAAATCAATTTCTATGAATCCCTTTTTTAAAGTACATTGGCAGAATGCTAGGGAAAATCTACTTGCATGTTAATTAACTCCTGTGGATTCCTGGTTAAATCTCATTCAGTTTCTTCATTTGTTGACAAGGACAAGGACCCTTGCCCTTGTCAACAAGGACTTTTGTCCTAGCAGGTCTGAATAGACCCATGTGAGTCCATGTAGTAGAGTAGCGTATCATTTTTCAGAAGGTGGGTTTCGTTTGAAATTTTTTGAAATTAAAGGTCGAAAAGTGTAGTTTTAGGTATTGCATGTGTGTTTATATACATATACATGGAGTGCTTTGAAACCACTGGATTATTGGTAATATCGACAGACAACTCTACCACAAATCACGACCAGCTAGTCTCCTTCACTGTAATCCTAAGGCTTGACTCTAAAAGGTAAGGAGTAGTGGAGATAAGATAAATCTCCTTCACTTTTTTAAAAAGCAATGTCTGGTCTAGAGGAGGGGTACCTGAGAGCGACGCGGTCATAGCCCAGACTGAGCCATTGAGAATTTTACGGGGTTTTTTCGCTGTCTCTTTCATGCAGGTGATGTGCCGTGGTATTTGAGAGGGCTCCCCTTTGCTCTTGGGGGGGGGGGGGGGGCAAACTCTGGCCTTAACTTTTCAAGTTTTCTGATGCTCAGTTAAATACACATTACCGATCTGACCTACTTTCAACTTTTTAACATGAAATAGTTGGAGATGATTTTGGCTTACATGCAATGAAAAAAAAAAAAAATCCAATTAATACTTTCTGGTGATCAAAAACTAGCCCTTTTTAAAATTATCATTTCAATAAAAAATTCGCATTGTTGTAGTAACACTGTCGACAATAATTGAGTTTATAATCCAAAACTCATTTTAATGCTTTCTCTGCTGTTCATTCAGGAACATTCATTGAATGCTCCATCCAGAAGAAATTTTTATTCTCTCAAATGACTATTTTGAATTAAAAAAACAAAGTGGAATCCTTGACTGATCTCCATGGAGCTCTGGGGTTCGGCGGAACACAGTTTAAGAAACGTTGGTCACGGAGGGAAAAATCTGATTCGTAAAACCAAAAAAAAAAAAAAGTTACATAATAAGTCCAATCTGTTCATAATTTCAGTGTTACAAATCGAGATAAATAACTCTCTCGGTCATTCAAATAACCAGTTTTTTGGCCTCGCCCATGCTTGTTCAAACAGCTTTGATGGACATCCACTGAAATCAAGGCCATTATTCTTGTGTGCCCGTGATTCTAAAAATGCACTCCACCCTTTTTTACCCTTTTATTCCTCTGTTTACGTGCTCTATTTTTAATTTATGTCTGTTCGTTCCACGCGCAATTACGTTTTTTCAGCTGGTTAAGATTCCAGTTCGCGCTTTCTTCTGTTACATCACATTGATCTCAGTCTCTTCGCCTAATGGAATCAATTAACCTTCCTAAACGAAAGGTTAGTCGGCTGTAGTCTAGTATATTTGATTAATATTGCTATTTTTCCATTGTGTTTGGACTTAGTTTTTACGTTACATACTGTGGCCATACGTCCTCGAACATACTGCGACAGGTGCGGATTTTAGGCGGGTCCAAGGGGCTCGTGCCCCCCAAAAGGATAAATTAATTTAGCTATTTCATTTATTATTTTTAATTGACTTCTCTATGACATTTTTTTTTTACAGTTATTTAAAAAGAACACAAAACGCAAGCATATTTTGAACAAAAGCATTTTTGTTTGCAAATGAAATACTGGAGTCAAAATATAGAGCTGAAAAAAACATTTAATTCACTGGTTTCGAATTAATTCAAGGGAACGAGATATTGCGGATCGTCCATTAATTTTACTTTGATGGAATCAATTAACAGTTCAATCCAAGAAGCTATTTGCGAAATAATAGATTTCCTTTTCAACTTATAAAAAACGGAAAATGGAAGAAATCACATGGTACTGTTTCTTTGCAAAACCATGATATTAATGGAAACGGCACTGTATCATAGCTTTAAAAACAAATCAGTAACTGCTTTGAAATTTGCAAAGAAATAGTATCTGAATTCTTCAATAAAACTTAGGTATTAAAAACTCAAATGAGGTATGGGTTTATTTTATAACCTTGCCCTCCCGTTACAACCATAATGACAATGCTCCTAATTAAAGCCGTTTATTTTATAGCATCTCGGTGGTATTATATTGGGTTTAATATTTAATTCGCTTGAAATGTTATTTTACGTCCACATTCGAAGCATATTAGTGCATGATATTTATGTACGGAAAAGTAGATTAATTGGTCTTAAGTGATTCTAAAAAAAAAACATTTAAAAATAAACTCATGAAAACTTTGGTATATGAAATATATTGTAAGCGGGGGGGGGGGCAATTTCTGGGACCCCTCTAAAAGGTTTTTCTGTATCCGCCCCTGCACTGAATTTTTGGTTAAACCCATAATGTGAACTGATAACCTTGTTTTTACCACTTTTCAGACGCTTTTTATTGACATCCAAGCAGTTCCAGAAAATTCTCGTACCCAGAACTCTATATTCATTAACATGACTCCCCCACCCTCTAAAATGGTAGACTGTGCCAGCCCCTATGTATATATGTATAATATATGTAACTTTCTTGAGTATAGCATCTGGAAAACCTCTTAGCCTGACGAGAAAAGTTGGAATACGACTCGAAACTAAAAATTAAAACTTCTTTTGAATGAAGTAAAAAAAAATAATAAATAAATAAATAAAATTCTCTCGAAATTACTTCAAACCGTCTTTTGATCATGAAACACCTTCTGCCCTCCAAGTGACCTCAGACACTCTTATCTGGTGGACAACTAACCAAGGACAAGGAGCGGCCAATTTGTGGGTCGGCGAAGCAATTATACACTGTATCCTACGACGCGATAAATATCCTTTTAAAATGCGTCGGATAATGGATGGAAGCTGCGGTGCGCACTTCTTCCGATTACAATGGAGTACCTAATGGCTTGCGGCTCAAAGAATCAAGTTTCTAAGTTCGTCAAACTAAGTTAATCAGAGAATAAAAGGAAAGGTATTCTCTCTTTACGAGAAGAACACGAAATGCTTTGTGATTTCGCTTTTGCAAACTGCAATCGTCCGCATAATTACACTCCTGTTTGAAAATTGCAACACCATGAAGGAAGCATCATAGTTGAATGAAATTTAATACACTGTTCGAGTGGAAATGGTGCAAATAAATGATTACATTTTCGAACCAAACAAACAATAAAAAGAGATAGAAATTAGTATTCTGTGAGGCCACCACGCGCCGCGGTAAGAGTTACTACGCGACTCGGCATGGAGTGAAACAAAGTTTGAATATCTGCCTGCGGAAGAGTATTCCATATTGTTTGTATGCGCAACCAAAGTTCGTCTGTCGAAGCAACAGGACGAGGATCACGAGCGAGACGCCGCCCAACGAAATCCCACACATGTTCAATCGGTGACATATCCGTGGAATATGCAGGCCAAGGAATTAGCTGTACCTGCTGCGAATCAAGGTAGGATTTGACAGTCCTGGTGACATGTGGACGGGCATTATCCTGCTGGAATACAGCCCCTGGCAATCTTTGCGGGAAAGGAATAGCTTCGGGCTGTAAAACTTCGTTTATGTATCGAGTACTGTTCAAATTGCCCACAATTCGTAGCAATTGTGATCGTCCATAATATGCTATGGTACCCCAGACAATAACTCCGGTTGTTCGTCCACTGTGGCGTTCGATAATGCACTCCGGAATGTGCCGTTCACCAGCATAGCGCCTGACACGAATTCGGCCTTCATGGTGCCACAAATTGAAGCAGGATTCGTCAGAAAAGACGACCTGCTGCCAATCAGCACGCCAGCTCCTATGCACATTGACCCATTGTAGCCGCATGCGGCGATGGTTTTGCGTGAGAGGAATCCTGTATAAAGGAACCTTTGCGTGCAGCCCACGATCCAGCAGACGTATCCGAATTGATGAAGCACACAATGAAACACTTGTAGCTGTCGACCACTGTGCTAACAAATGTCTAGAAGAAGCTGTGTGGTCCGTCAGCGCCATGCGCACCAGGTGTCTGTCATCGCGAGATGACGTCACATTTTGGGATCCATTCCCGGATTTCCGAGCTGTCCGACCCTCGTCCGTCCACTGCTTCCAAACACGCATGATTGTGCTGCTGTTACGCTGCTTACGAGCCCCTGGCTACTGCACGATAAAACAATCCAGCTTCACGAAGGCCGACGATTCTGCCCCCTTCAAACTCCGAAATTTGCTCAAATTTCGCTTTCTTTCGTCGAAGAGGCATAGTAAAGATTCAGTTAACGTTTACTCTAGCATATAACCACCGATAATCATACACGCCTCGCTACAGCCATCTATTTATATTCGGTTAAATCCGCCTTTCAGAGAGCGCTGCTCAGCATACGCATGCGCTACCGGTCTACAATTCTAATCATCTGCATATGAGCCCTACTTTACATTTCCTGCAATTTTCAGCTCACTCGCGTAAGTCCTTCGTGGTGTTGCAATTTTCACAAACAGGAGTGTATTATTATTATTATTATTTTGAGTCGTTGCTGTTGCAGAATCAGGGCTCAACTTGCATGGTTAGCCCTCGGGAGCTCAGCTGCTGAATGTTCCTTTTTTTGGTTACTTTTTATTCATTAGATCAGTGGCATCCAACCAACGGCCCGTGGGCTACATCCGGCACAGGAAGTTGATCCGTGAGTCCCGTTTATTTGTTCAATATTTCAAATCGAAAAACCGGATTAGTGGGAATGTTGCAAATATTGAGCCAAGTATTCTGAAATTGTTTTCTGAGAGAGAGAGAGAGAGAGAGAGAGAGAAAAGATTTTTTTCTTCAAAAGACTGTGGAAAGAAGAACATATTTCAACGTGTTGCATTTATTTTTAAACAGAACCCCCCCCCTCGATTTAACGATTTCCGCAATTTAATGACTCATTTCATTGGTTCGGATTTGACTGCACTGAATGAAATCTACGCCCCTTTTAATGATATCCTTCATTTAACGAAAAATTTTCCCAGTCCCTTGACAATCGTTAAATCGAAGGTATGCTATAAAACAAACAGCAACAAAATATGGTATACCGTTTCTGAGATAAAGAACTTGAAAGATATTTTCGAAAATAGTAAGTGAGAAATGATGACCGAGATCGGCCCAGGATTTTTTCTTTTTAGACAAAATCAAAATATACCCTGGTTTTACCTTTTCATGTGTTTTAACATATGTTACATTCAAAAAATTCCAAGATTATCAAGGTTGGTTTGAATGGACATGGATTCTACCCATAGTAACTTTTACGGACATTTTTCAAAAACAAAAGGCAATTTTTTTTTTCTCGCTAAAAATGTTCTAGGCACTATAAAAATGTTGAACTTGGTGATTATAAAAAAAATGAAAAATATTCAATTAAGTTTTGATGTGGAAGTTGGGTTTAATTTTTTTTTTTTTTTTCTAGAAGTAATATATCAATTTTCTCGGACAAAAACATGGTCCATAATGTTGCCGTGATCGACGGAAAAAACGCTCGAGATCGATCGGTCGATCACGATCGACGGGTTGCCTACCGTTGATGTATCGTATCTCAGCAGAGAAAGATTCTAGCCTCATCCTCATCTTTCTGGAGACATTTAGGCTTTGTCGCCAAGCCGCGAATTCTGTAAAAGTTGTTTCTCTGCTAGCCTAGTGTCAATGCAGTGGAAGCGTCGTACTATAGTGGTGCGTTTGCGGTCAAAACAATTAATACGTTTGTTTGTCTGCAATCTAAAACTCAGTGAACTAGTATGCAAAATACCCTCCCCCCCTCCCTTAAAAAAAAAAAAAGACACCCCAGTCTCAGTGACACGTGTTCCTTAACACAGGGGAAAAAAAAAACTTTCCAAATAACGGTGAATTGTAAAAAGTTGAAAAAGAGAAAGAATATTAAAACTCATTAAAGAAAAATTATGCGTTCTTTTCAATGACATTTGAAGGGCACAGTGTTATGGAAGCTCAATGACGCTTAGGGGTTAATATCAACCCTTTTCCCCACAGGAAAGTCAAAGCTCCACCCGGCAGCGTTTCAAATCTGTTATTTTCTTTCCCCAACGTGCTCTTCACCCTTTGAAACCTGGTGGAAATCCACCCACAATGCAGGCGTTCTTTTTTTTCGTTTTTTGTCCCCGCTGAACTGTAGGACGTTTTTTCTCTACGCAATTTTTGTTAAAAAATATGACACATCCCGAATCTACTTTCCGTAGGATATGCAAAGGGTTGAATGAATGTCAATACCCGCACGTGTTACATTATTCTAACGTTCTATCATTTAATTAGACTATAAATTTGTTTGTACATGTGCCCCCCCCTTTTTTTTAATAGTTTTTTCTCTTTTTTTGCTAGCCATTACTGTTTAATTTTTCAAGTTTTCCTAAAATGTGTATTTAATCAATATCATTTGAAGGTGAAATCAACACTTTTTTAAAACCATCAAAAGTATCTCTATATTCTTGTGTGCAGGGCCCCGATTAAGATATCGGGGGCCCTAGGTCAAACTCTTTCGGGCCCTTTTAGAAAAAGAAAAACCTCATACAAACTTAGCCTTTAGCTAAAACAATTTTAACCATTAGGAGGCCTTTAAAAAGCAGGGACTCTAGGCCACTACCTAGTTGGTCTATTCAGTAATCAGGTACTGCTTTTATGTATGACTCTTCACCAAAACAACGTTAGGTAGTGAAGGGTACGATATGGCGAGCTAAACGGTTACGAACGCATATTGAGACATGTTTCGACGCTAAAATCATTTGCTCTCGTGCCCCCGTTATTGTGATATGATGTCTCAAAGTCCACCCATTTTTAAGAAAAGCGCCAAATTTTAAGACTTCGCGAGGAATGGAAGTTATCCAGCGATTTCATCGTCTGCAGGACATTCATAAGCTAAGCATATGAAATATGTCTTCTGTTACTCACTAAATTTGGCACCTTTTCTCAAAAATTCAGCAGACTTTTGGGCTTCATATTTCGATAACGGGGAAACGAATGCAAATAATAAATGCGTAGAAAAATATGTTTTACTATGTTCTGATTTCTACTGATTAAAATTTCGTTCATCATTGCACTATTGTATGGTTTCCTGACAAGGCTTAATAAAGAAAGGTAGGGAAATAAAGGGGTTATGACCCGTGGCTAATGTGGTCTAGTGGTTAGAACCGCGTTCGTTTTGACCTAGAGGAACTGGGCGCGATCTCTTCCTTGGGTCATGGCAAATAACCTTCCACTTCTCTCATACAATACGGTAATCGTTAGACTTTGAAAAAAGTTAGGGAGTTGTTGGCAAAGTTGGAATCCTGATCCTGTCCCCCCACAATGTGACCAAAAGTAGAGCAAAACTGCATTTTGTGAACTTCAATTTTGAAAAATTACCGGAGAAAAGTCCAAGACCCTTTATTTTCAGGGATGCTACTAGGGGATGCATGGTGCAAACTGCCATTTTAATTTTTAAGAGGTTGTTTTCGCGGATTTTTTTCTCTTTTAAGGGAGGTTCTCATTCTTGGGGTGTCTTCGTGGTGTTTGAGGGAAGGGGGGGGGGATGCGCCATTACTGTTGAGGTGCTGGGAAACGCTGTTATTTGCTACCGGATCTTGTTCACCTTCCAATTTGTTTTCTCATATTTTGGTAATGACCCCCGCCAAACCCAGAAGCCGGATCCACCCTTGCGTCTACAAAGAAAAACGAAATGACTCGCGGTTTTCAAAAGAATGAAAACAAATTTCAACCACGCCCTTAAATTTCAAAAACACCGGCAAATGCCTTGTATAACATGTAGCAGGTATCCAGCTCCTCTACGAAGCATTATCGGAAATATTGCAAGAGAGAGTTCATCGTTCAAAGCTTTTCCGCCTAGCAATTATGTTTAAGTAACATCTCTACATTGCGTAAACGAACTTGTGCACTTAAGGACTTGGCAGGGCATTCACCATGGAAACCATTTATTTTAGCCCTTCGACGATGCTAAAAAGTGATTGCCCGAGTTTCAGACAATGATGGACTGCTAACGGATATTCCAAACACGCCCTGTTCCCATAGGTGAATATGAAGTTGTCAGCCGCGCCTTATTTATTTTGTTTTTCTCTTTCGTCATGAGGATGAATTTTTATGTTAAGGTTTAAGGATACATACTTTTGCATACCTAATGGTCAGAAAGTTCATCGCACCATCTTTAGTTTATTCAGTAAATTACCGCCCATTAGCCAGGGATAAAGCAGAAATACGTGAAATACACCGCCAGCTCAGTCATTTCCAGCCGAGGACTGCAGTTCGTGCTTATTAGCACTCATCAGCCCGGCATAGGAAAGTAACTGAGCTGGAGATGTATTTCACGTATTTCTGCTTTAGTCCTGGCTAATGGGCGGTAATTTACTGAATATACCTTGCCTCGCGTTCAATCTTTGAGTTGAACCGAACCATTGCTTCGGTCACTCGTCTGGTCTGCTAATTCTATATTAGCTACCAGTTTGTTTCGCACTCTTGACTTCCTTAAGAGGATTTCCATCTCCAGCTCGGTCACTTTCCTATGCCGGGCTGATGAGTGCTAATAAGCACGAAACTGCAGTCCTCG
This sequence comes from Uloborus diversus, assembly GCF_026930045.1. NCBI lineage: Eukaryota > Metazoa > Arthropoda > Arachnida > Araneae > Uloboridae > Uloborus > Uloborus diversus. The sequence goes on along the minus strand of NC_072737.1, from coordinate 157,744,629 downwards.
GCTGGAAATGAATGAGCTGGCGGTGTATTTCACGTGTCACATCTTTAGGTTGTTCTCGTGCTTCCAAGACAGACGCTGCTGTAATATTGGTTACTCTTTCAGCATTCCTTTAGAATCGCAAATTCAGCAACATGAATAAAGAAATGATGTCGTACCCAACGAGAAGGACGGATACAAGGGTGGGGCTGGGCCGATGCTGGCGATCGTCCCTCCCTTGAGGGACTTTGCACCGACAATGGTTTGGAATTGAAGTTTAAAAACGCAAGTCTAGGCCACCTATGCTGACGTTAGGGGAAGGGATAGGGTTCAGGGACTTTTTTGCCGGTGTTTTTCAAAACTGAAGTTCCAAGAAACGAAATTTTTGACAACTGTCGATGATAATAGGGGGTGTTCGAAACATTCCTTCGGAATTATTACTAAGTTGGAAGTTCTAAAAACGCAATTTTAGAATATCTTTGGTTCCGGGAAAGGAAAAGGACTACCTTCAGGGACCTCCTGCCTCTCCCTCCTTGTCTGAAACTTTATATTTTATTTGTTTTAGATTTAAAAAAAAAAAATGTGGCAGCCCTTCCCTCCACCCCCAAGCATATGTGAATCACATGCGTATAGTAAGAAAACCAATCGCCCCCTCCTTGAAAATTTTCTGGATCCGCCCTTGAACGAGGAGTGGATCAAAACTTCCGTGCGCTAAAACACATGTTACCAATCCTAATATTGTAGCTCATAATATGTACAGGTTACAGATTTTGTGCCCAAATATCCCCACCCCCATAAAGGCAATTTCTGGTTGCGGTAGTAGATGTAGGGTCCGTTTTTGTGTTTGCGATAAAGAATCCATTTTACGATCGTGAATGTGTGATACAGGGTTCATTCTGGGACATAACATGCGCTTTTTTCTGACATTTCCTCTCCCTTTGGAGAGTGCCATTTTCATAACGTTGCCATTCATTTGTGATCTTTCTTTTCTTTCTAGAGTCATCACTAAAGTTCATCCAACATAATTCAAAGTTACCCAAATCGCTGTATTCTCTGTGGTGTACAGTATACTCACAGAATACGCTAGATCTCAGAGCACGGACCAGAAATTATATAAATGCCAGCTTAATGGGAACATTTTGTTTCAATGACAGAACAGAGCCACAGGACGCAGAGCCGCTTTAAAGTTAAATTTTTGAGAGGGCAAAAATTCTCAATTTGCCGAATAAACTCCAAATTTTGCCGAATGATGATTTTCGAATCGTCATACAAATTAGCCGAATGATGACAATTTTGTCGCATCGTCAGATAAAATTTGTCGAATAAGGAAATTTTTGAAAGGTCATAGTGACCTACCGTGACCTTCCACCGGGGTCTCCCTGCCAGGATGACTGAGGTCATTTATTAAGTAACCATTCCTACACAGGACGTCATGCACAAAGTTGCTGTTCCTGAATGTTTCTGCGTAATTATTAATGACCTGTCGAATGACAAGCCTCGGTAATTCTCTATGTTCTCAACGCAAAATTATTTTTTGAGAAATGTGTGACTGTCCCATTCCATGAAATATACTCTCATTTTTATCTGTGGTAACACAGCTTCATCACACCACTCGGGGATTTTATGCACTTTTTCGAAGGACATGACGTCATGTGCCATAAAAGCCAAATGACTGAAAAAATATAATAAAATAAAAATAATGCGTTCGTGTTAGAGGATCATTCAAACGGTACAACGGCTCTGTGCAGAAGGAACGGAAGTTGACAATTTTAAGGGCCGCTGCTTCGAAACCATTTTTGCGTGCACAAGCGAAACGTTGCCCCTTACGCTCAAGGACTTCCGATTATTGCATTTCCCTCCCCCCCTCTCCATCTATATACATATATAATACTACACACCATTCTGTCCACTGCCCTGTTTAACTTTTATTGGCGCAAAAAATGAATTGCGATGAAATTTATTTCATACGCCAGATTCCAAATTTCGTGGATTTAAAAAAAAATGTGGAACATAAATCAAGTCTGCCACTCAGCCTAAAAAGCAAGCAAAATGGCGCAAGTCCGAATTTTCGGAAATGGATATTTTTGGGCAATGTCTTTTTCCCACGTTTTCACGATTTTTCATTGTTTTATGTCTCGCCAATCGAATGAATTCCTTAAAACTAAATCACGCATTTAGGATGGAATACAAAAACGCATTTAAAAAAGCTTCTTATTCTACTTTCCAAGGTCTTTTCTGGTAAGGAGAACCAGTTCTGCATCGCCATTTTAAACTTACATGCATTCGAAGTTGACCTGATATTGTTTTCACAGCCTGATGTAACGCATTGTTCTTGCTTGCTTTATCTCCCACACATAAATTCTCCCGCCTCCCTCGCTCTGTCTTTTTCTTGTTACCCCGTGAGCTTGTTTTTCCACGAAAGTGAATGCACGACGCATGAAATTCACAGCTTGGCGTACTTGAATTTGTAAGTTATTCTGGAACGATATCCAATTTCAATATACATTTCAAATTTGAAAGATTTACAAAAATCAGGCCAGTCGTTTGTGCAATCCATGGGGTCAATTGAACCCCCAGGATATCAAAAACATAATTTTATTTTGCATTTTTGCCTGTATTTTGATGATTTTTTCCAATGCATTGAATTCATACCCTTTGTTCCTCCCCATTCCCTGTAAAAGTTGAAATGACGGGCCTGACTAAAATCAATTAATCGATAACAAGGATCCGACAGATCCGGGACGCTAGGTCACTTGGGCGACTAAAAAAACATCCTGGCCACTTTTTCTTTCAGGACAAGAATCTGGCAGAAGCAGTGCTACACTGAATTTTTCTACTAACTTCGATAAACAATTAGTCTGGCCCCTAAAATCTTTTCCTGGCTCCTAAGATTCCGGTTTTTCTCTGTTCTTAACCATTTCATAATCACCAGCACCAAGCAGAGCCTGTCGCGCAGACCTGTGGGTCCATGGACCTAGGCACCATAATTCTAGGGGCACCGAATTAAGTTAAGTTTATTTCTCTCTGCCCTTTTTTTGAAACCATAACTTTGAAAATGTGCAAATTTTCTTGACCAAACTGTAATAGTACCTGGGCACCTCTTTGGATTGTAAATAAGACGAGCTGCTGATTGTTGGCTTGGTTGTTGCCATTTCATAAACCAGGACTCCAGCATTAAGTTCCATGTGGTTTTGTGCTTCGGGTCGCTTTGTTTTTCAAACGAGCCCCTTTGTTGACAAAGAAGACAGATATCTTCCATCAGAAGAATTTCATCTGTTAATCGTTGAGATTAAGGAGAGGCGAAAAGCGAAATTCATGTTCCAAACTCATCATTCAGGTATCCAGCCAAAATCCAATCCAAGTAAAAAGTTGCGGATTGAAACACTTGGGAGGCCGGTCGCAATAAATTTTTTGGGGCCCTTTGTCTACTATTCTAAAAATAAGTGTTTTTTAGGGATACGAATTATTTATTAATGATCATTCCCCCAATTCCTATTTTCCATTTATGACGACGCATATAATACATTTGTTATACAATGGAATAAATTGCATTTTAGGGTCCATATCGGGGTTCCTACTTCTATGTCGATGGGGCCCGTCGCAGTTATTATATTTTAAATTCACCACTGTGTAGAAAGCAAGCATGAGTCTTCGTGAGACTGAAAATTCTAACACGGAGGACAGGGGCGTCCGGAACTTAAATTTTCGGGAAAGGAACCGTTCTTAATTTACCGAATAATAAATGCAGCATACACACATATCCACATTCACTGAAAAAAGACATCATCACGAAAAGAAAAGCTGAAAAAAATGCAGTAATCGTCAGACACAATTCGACGAAAGTGGACAATTTTAGGGGTCACAGTGACCTCTCATCGGAGCACCCCTGACAGAAAATGATTGAACCTTCAAACACAGATTTGAAATTATTCCTGGCGTATTATCCAATCAATAGGCTACACTGGGATTTTCAACCAGCGCCTGATTACTGAATAGGCCAACTAGGCCAAAAGATTTTTAGGAGGTTGCCTCAAATGGCTAAAACTATATGGTTTGACAACAGAAAGGACTTGAAATAGTATTAGGCCTTGGGCCTCTCGGTATCTAAAGCGGGCCCTGTTTTCAATCCACAGGTCCCTTGTATGTCAATAACTATGCGTAAGTTTCCGAATATGACTTTTTTTTTTTATCAAAATGTTTCTTTTTTTTTTTTTTTGAAGGAGAAGGGCCCCTTTCCAAAACAATGAAACATTTCATTAAAAATGTGCTATGTTAGTTCGAGTTTTATTGCAAAGAGGTAATTTATAAACTATTTAAATTAAAAGCAAAAAAAGAATTTCGACAGAAATGAAAATCAGGAAAATTAAACGGCGATAAATTTGCGAAAGCTTAAAATCGAAAGCAATCAGGTTTTGCACTAAACGAAATTTGTATTAAATTCATAACAAGATCATTTTGATGCTAGCGAGGCTTAACATCTGGAGTGAAACAATTCTATTGAAGTAGAGTAGCTGGAAAATGTTTCTGAAGCATCACAATTTTGTAAAATGGGTTGCATACTATTTTAAACAATAGTCTTCCATGGAATCAAGTTACTTCAATGCACTACTCTTTCAATTCTTTGTTAGTGTAGATTTTCTTCTCTCTTTCCCCTTTCATTTCTCATAATAAACTCTTTCATTCCATCAGCTCTCAAAACAATAGATCGCTGGATAAAATGGCGGATATTCTAGAAGGAATGAAAGAGAGGAAAGTTGTGCTTCTCTTTTGCTCTTTCTTTTTAACATTTTCTTTTTAGATCATCAATAAACTACAGAAGCGTGCTGCCATCTGTTGGCGAAGTTGCTCATTAGTAGTGACGTCAATCGAGGTTAGGAATGACGTCATCGCCGCAAGGGCGTGACCTTAGAGATGAAAACATGGTTTCGTGAATCCGCGAACAGAAACAACAGCAAAAATGAAAAATGACCTACTTTGTGTTTATTGTTTGTGTTTTTCGCTTGCTTGATATCCTAAGAGCAACTTGAAGTGAAACTTGAAGAACTTTTCCTGTGGAATTTGAGGTATTTTTCTTAATTGGAATTGCATCATTATGCAACTGGAGCAAACAAGTTTCGTTCGTTTACTGTTTTTCACTTTGTTTTTTTAGCAATGATTTTTAATTCTTTTGTGTTTGGGAAATGTTCGCTGAAAATTGTGTTTTGTAGGTAATTTTTGATAGGATTTTTTAAAATTAGTCCCTATGTTTCCCCTTTTGCGTAAATATGCTACTTCTGATTTCCTTTTAATCTAGAATTTTAATTAAATAAAATTATACTCTCATAATTTTTAGCACTGTATAATTAGAGGCACTCCGAACTTCAACTTTTGGAAAGGAGAGATTTTTTAGTTTTGCCGAATGAAATTTCGAATTTTACTTAATGATGAAATATGAGCATGTACACTAGAGTGGTTAAAATTTTTTATTTTTCAGCTAGAGTCCAGCACACCCCCCCCCTTTTTTTACACTTACTAATAGTATTATGCTCTAAAAATTTTAATTATCTTACTCAATTTTTAAGACGGTGCTCAATGACCCCTTAATTTAACATTAACCGTATCGTCGCAAATTGAGAAATATTTAATTTCCCCAGCTGTTTTTTTTTAAATAAATGTTTTATTGCAACGTATATGCATATTTCTAGTGCATATTATAATATGTAGCATTGTTTTTTCAGTTCGAAGTATTTTTATAACCCCCTCCCCATACTATTGAAGTTTGGAGGAGGGGGTTGAGCACCCTCTTTTAGTTGAAATAGGAAGTTAAAATTCTTCCAGTGTATTAACTATCCACAATTCTAAAAATATTGAGGGGTGTCCCGGTATCTAGGAGAAACTTTTTTTTTTACATTTATTTTTGAACCACCCTAAATGTACACATTGTTGAGAATGTTTCATTCAACATCATTAAAAAATGTTAAAATAAATAAACAAATGGTAATTTTGTCATGGCAGTCTCCAAATTTACCCAATCGTCATCCTAAATTTGTCGAAGAAGAAAAAGTTTGGGAAGTCACAATCAGTGATGTTCCCATCAATTTTTCTGAGGGTATACTCTCAATAATTCACTATGCACAATCTGTGTATGTCATCTTATGCATAGTATGTAATAATATAAAAATTTATGAAGCTTGAGGGTATACACTATATGTCTAAAAAATGTTTGAGAGTATACGGTGCATGTGAAGTCCCCTATGGGAACACTACTGGTCACTAGGTGTAATGTAATCTGAATATAAATAAAACACAAGTTCCAAGAAATCAATTTTAAATTCGACATTTGGTATCACCTGCGCCAGATATTGATTTTTTTAAATACTTTATTTATTTTTTCAGTGGACCCTATTAGCAAAATGTTTTGCATCAACCTTGACAGATCTTGATATTATACTGACGGCGTCAATATGACCCGCCCCCCCCCCCTGTTTTTTTAAACAAAAAATAATTGTGCATTTTTGCTTGTATTTTGATATTTTTTACCCTTTGCCCCCCCCCCCCCCCCCCCGGAAAACTTTGAAATGACGGGCCTGTCTTTAATGTTGTGGTAGTTTGGGGGCTCACCCTCGAAACTGTTTCGAAATTGTAGTTCTAAAAATACTGTTTTTGATTAGGCTTGCCAGCTTTGTGGAATGTTCAATCGGAACCCCGGAATGCCCCCCCCCCACCAGCGTAGAAAGTATTCAAAGGGGTACCTACACACCCCTGGCTGATTTTTCGAGCGTTTTATAGAGCAGGCTATTCCCAATGCTACGAATAAATAATTACCATTTATGAACTTAAAACAGGGGTAATAACAAAATGACATATGCAGATAAAATTTGAACATTTTACTTCTGAGATGTAAATATTTACAATTTATTTTAGTTAGAAAAACGACTTTGAATGAAGAACATAAAGTTGATCAATACCTAGATATACTTTTCATTTTATAGGACTTTTTTAGACAGTCTTTTTTGGTTTTAATCTTGTTGTAAAAATCCTCTCAAATCAATCCGATATTCATTTTACTATTCAATGTTACAAATGATGAAGTAATTATCCTAAATAATCTTCACAGTTTATTATTTTTAGACCTTTTTGCTCATTTATAATCAAATTTAGCTTTTTTGGGGACGTGAAGTAAATTGGCCCTTTACACCGGGATTTTGTCTGGCAAGCCTATTTTTGGTCATCTTTGGTAATGTCAGGTAGAGGAGAGGATTGGTGGGACCTCCTCTCCTCTACCTGAAGAGGACCTTCCTTTGGCAAATTTTTCGAGTATCGAATTAAACTCCAAAAATGTAATTGTGTATTGATTTCAATTATATTAGGTAACAGGGGGTTCGGGGGCTCTTTGGCAGAATTTTTTTTTAAAATTGAAGTGTTAAAAACGCGTTTGTAAGCTCTCTTTGGTAACAATGTCAGGTGGCAGTCAGTTTTTCAAAGTTGAAGCACCGAAAATGCAATTTTCGCCCACCTTCGATGATGTTACGGAGAGGAGTTTTCCGAGTAGTAGCCACTGGATTGGCCCCCAAAGTCACAAAAAATGGTATCCAGTTTAAGCGATTTTGGTAGCCATTTTTTAAAAAAGTGCACGTAGCACAAAAAGTAAATAACCTTTTCACAATTGGTAATTGTTACAACAAATTTTAAGATTATGATACGCTTAAAAAAATTTCACCAGAGAAATTTTTTCAAGTATAAATATGTAAGCATAATACAACAAAAAGAAATATTTTACAAATAACAAACTCTTTATTAAACGTACAAGTAAATGTAAAAACGTTACAGGTGCGGATCTGTAAATTTTGGGCCCCGGTCAAAACGTTAGCAGGGCCCTAACAGCCCCCTCAAAAAAAAAAAAAAAAAAAAAAAAAAAAAAAAAATATATATATATATATATATATATATATATATATATATATATATATATATATATATATACACATAAATAAATAAAAAAAATAAAAAAATAATAAAAATAAATGAATAAATAAATAAATAAAATAAAAAAATCTTTCAGGAGTGATTGTTGTATGTTTTTAACTGCTTCAATATTTCTACTTAAACTTTGAATTAATTTGCTTAAATGTTTATTTATTTTTTATTATTATTGTTTGAGAATTTTTAATTTGTTTAAACGCTTCCGGGTAGCTGTGTCCCGATTTTTGGAAACTCATTTTATTTACTTATGTCAGCAAGAAAACAAGTCTCCCATGAACAAAAACATTTTCTGTTTATCATACATACGTATATTGTATATTTTCCTTTTCCGTTGTTACCCATCTCGCAATATTGCTGTGTAATAAGTAACAGCATAAATTAATTTAATTACTCTCTTTTTTGTCTCTTGAAGAAAAAATGTTCTAAATAGACATAATTTTGAAAACACTTGATTCAAAACGTACCAAAACCTTTTGGAATTTAATGGATGAAGTGCTTTAACTTGCATTTATTTCACATCGTTCTTCGGTTCTACTCATCTATAGGGGAAGCTGCTGTACCCACGGACAAAATTTACTTTTCAATTTTTGCTGATCTTTGGGAATGAATAATCGATCGGAAAAAAATTCTGGCAGAATATACAACTTATCATCCAATTTGGCAATTTTTGTCAGGTGAAAATCTCAAAGCTTTCAACCTCAAATTTTTTTCTTAAAAACCATCTTTTTTGTCCGTGGGTACTGGGTACAACAAAACGTCCACCCCGCGGACAGGTGCTTTTGTACCCATGGACATGTAAAAAAATAATATATAAATAGGTCTGAGAAACTCAATTATACTCAATACATGTTCATAAGCCACTTTATATTGAAATACTTCAAACATCCATTGAAAATAACATTAAATAAAATATCCAACAGAAATTAAACTTTCAAAATTAATCGAAGGTTTTCCCCCCTTTTTACTTTCTTCTATATCTAATACATAGAAGAAAGTATTGGATTCGTGCAAATTTTCGAATTTCGAATTTTGACGGATTCGAACGTTTTGAGGTGTGCTGAGTCCATTTCGACTATTTTTGGAAAATGTCTGTCTGTCTGTGTGTGTATGTATATGTGTGTGTATGTGTGTGTGTGTGTGTCACGTCTGTGTGTGACCAGTTTTTTGTGGCCGCGCTACAGCAGAAACTACCGCATGAAATCGAACGAAACTTGGTACACATACAGTGGCTCCCAAAAGTGTTCGTACACCTACGATTTTCAATGAAATAGGCCATTATCCATTGGTTAGAATTAATATTTCCGAAAAGGTATTTTATTATAAGATCTATGATCTATATTTAACAAAACTACATGAAAATTTTTAATAAAACATCAAAACATAATTTTTAAAAAATCAAAAACCAAAAATTGCCGCAAATTCTATCTCACAAAAGTCTTCGTACACTTTGAAAAAATGTCAAAAAATTAGTAAATAATATAACTTTTTACAAAGTTATTATTTAGTAGAACATCATGCAGTATCAGCAAGAGCTTTTAAACGTCTGGGAATAGATTTCATTGTTTTTCTTTCTTTTTTTGCGTAATTTCTGAGTAAGTGTTCAACAACAGTTTGAGTCTTACTGTTTCTAGCTCTATTTTCGTTTCAAAGCTGTATTTTCGTAATCTAGCCCCTAGATATCTCTAAATATGTTACATTAAGTTCAAATCTGGAGATTGAGGGGGTATTTCTAAGCTTAAGGACAATTTTTGAGGCACCAAACGCAAACGTGTGCTTCTTATAGTTATCTCGATAAAAAGCAAAGTTGTTTCCGATTTCCAAATTTTGGGCTAGTAGTTTAAAATTGCATTTTAAAATATTTAAATGAACAGCATAATTCATTATTTAATCAAAAAAATCCAAATTTTCAAGTCCTGATGCTGTAATGCACCCTCACACTAAAACACCTTCACCGTCCTGATTAACTGATCCAACTAAGTTCTTCAGATTAAATTCCCCATTTTTTCTTCTATTTACAATTATACAACAATTTAACCCAAAATGTTAAATTTATTTTCATCTATAAGTAAGACGTTGTTCCAAAACGTTTTGAGCTTATTTATCATTGATTTTGCTACGGAAAGCGTAAGCTTACTGTTATTCGCACTAACAAGAAAATTTCTGCAGGAAGAGGTCCCATTTAATCCTGCTAATCAGAGAACTTGGCGAACAATTTTAGGTAAAAATTGAACGTAAAATGTTTCATTCAATTCTGCAGAAATTTTTTCAGCACTCAAATGTGTATTTTTCATAATTTTTTTAACTGTAAACCTCCGATCACGCATTGTTAACTTTGCCAGTTGACCTTTTCTTACCGTGTTTTCGATCCGATTCTTGTCTTTAAAGCATTTTATCAAGCACTTCACTATGGAATAGTATAAATTACCTAATTTAGAGACATTTCAAACCAATTTACCGCTACTGTGAGGAAACAATTCAAATTTCGAATGGTGTTTGTGGTGTTTTTCAAACACCAGTGATTTTAAAGTAATAAGCACAATATTAAGGAATAAATAAACAAAAAATTAAAGCCAAATGACTTTTAAGGATCAACACAATGCAAAAATAATAAAAAATGACATATGATAGTTTTAATCATGAATTTATTCGAAAAAATTTGAGTGTACAATAACTTTTGTGGCGTATTATTTCTCCGTTTCTTCATTTTTTGACAAATTTCAAAAATAAAATCTGGCAATATTTTGAAAAAAACTACTGGGTTTTATTCAGAATGGCATAAGATTGGTGTGAAAAAAAATTGGACTTCATATTCAAATTCAGTTTTGCGTTATTTTGGTTTTACTACAAAATTTCAAGGTGTACGAACACTTTTGGGAGCCACTGTATGTGCCCCTACGTGAACTTGTGCCCATTGGTTTTTGGCGCGAATTCCTCCAAGGAGGGTGGAGCAATGGGACGTTTTTTGAGTTACGCGTGATTGCTATTCCTCAAGAAGTAACTGGCGGAATCAAACAAAATTTGGTCCATATGTTGCCATTAACAAGAACAGGTGCTGATTCAATTTTGGTGTCAATAACTCAAACGGGGGTTGAGCTATAGAACGTTTTTCGTCGTCAATTGTGCCTGCTGTATCTCAAGAAATAATGAACGGAATGAAAGAAAAATTTATCGGCAAGTGCCCCTTAGTGGGTATAAGAGCTGATTTTATTTTGGTGTCAACAGCTAAAAAGGGGGTAGCGCAATCGCCCGTTCTTTTTTTCCATTGTGAGTGCCCTATCTCAAGAAGTAATGCTACGTTCTGGTTGAAATTTGGAATATATGTGAATCTATATGTAAACAGGCTTTGGTTCAACTTTGGCGCCAATCGCGCCAAGAGGTGCTGATTTATTTTTATTATCATTATTTTTTAGCGAATAAAAATAGTTTTATTAATGCAACAATAAGAAAGATAAATCGTAATAGATTGTCGTCTGCGTATTTCTCGTGATTTTAATTGTATGGAAATGATCGGAAATATTATCTCAATGATTTAAAATTTTTAACTGTTGCCATCTTATATTTGTTAACAAATAAAATATTTGTAATTAATTCAAGCAAGGCTTTTAAAATAACTTTCAATTTTCGCTCTTTGCTTTGCTTTTGCAATAATTCAGACATTGGGATGGTCGTCAAGTTTTTGCATGTGTAATTTCGTTTTTGTTGGGAATATTGCTTCCTCGTCAAGCATGGGGAGAGATCAGAAAAAATAATAGTTTTAAAAACTAAAAAAACACGCTTTCGTAGCAAAATGAACTAAAAAGTGAAAAATAACCTTCGGATGATAGTAGTTGACCGATCACTTAATTTTAATGTAATACAAAAAAGCATGGGGTGCTGTCTATTTACATTTTTTGCTTGGACAACAAATGGAAGAAATTCAAGACAACTGATAAGAAGCCCCCCACGCTTTTTTGTATTACATTAAAATTAAGTGATCGGTCAACTACTATCATCCAAAGGTTATTTTTCACTTTTTAGTTCATTTTGCTACGAAAGCGTGTTTTTTTAGTTTTTAAAACTATTATTTTATTTTTCTGCTTTTTAGTCTTATGTTGGAGAATTATCAAGCGACGAAATTATTTATAAAACGAGTGCGAGGTAATATCATAAAGTTAAGACAAGGGCACCCCGATGGGAAGCTACTGTGAGTCATCGATGTATGTTTGCGGAAATCATATTTATATTACTTTGAAAATTTGAGATGCATTTGAATAAAAGTTTTGTTCAACAATGGTCTGATCAGTAATGAATTTCCAACTGAAGGCTCACCTAAATTTTGGCATGAAATTAGTTAAAAACAATTATATTTCATGTTCTAATTACCTTGGAACATTGGAACAAATTTTGTCTGATGCAGAAAAATTAAAGGTTTTTGTAGATATTTTTAAATAATTTTTGCGAGCATTTTTTGATGTATTTTTTTAAATTTTTCCTTTTTCACATTGTTGGATTTATGCCAAAATATTGATTAAAATTGGAGAAAACTAACAATTAAAAGGGTTAATTAATTAATTTGATTATAGAATATTGCATTGTCATCGGGTCTGAGATCGCGTGCCAAATTTCAAAAGAATCCGATCGCAAGAAGTGGGCGAAATTTGAGCTGCAAGATTCCATTACAAGATACATACATACATACATACATACATACATACATACATACATACATACATACATACATACATACATACAGGTGAAGCTAATAAAAGCGTGTTAAAAAGAAAAATATAGAAGAAAGTTTCGTGATGGCCACAACATACTAGTAATTGTATGGAAATGATCGGAAATATTATCTCAATGATTTAAAATTTTTAACTGTTGCCATCTTATGTTTGTTAACAAATAAAATATTTGTAATTAATTCAAGCAAGGCTTTTAAAATAACTTTCAGTTTTTGCATGTGTAATTTTGTTTTCGTTGGGAATATTGCTTCCTCGTCAAGCATGGGGAGGGATCAGAAAAAAAAAAAAGAAAAATATAGAAGAAAGTTTCGTGATGGCCACAACATACTAGTTTTAAATTTTCCTTAATATTTAACATCAGTGAACTCTTTAAAAAAGTTATTAGTCTTAAGAGAGTTAATGATGTTATGAATAATTAATATGTTTTTAAACAAAAAAATAACTAGATTCATGATAGTATGGCCCTCTATGTACCTACATAATAACTTCAATTTATTTGCAAATTGAAACCTTTAACCAAAATTAACCCATTACAAAAAACTCAGTTTAGATTAAACAAACTAAAATCTAGAAAAGTTGACTTCAAATGCAAACAGGTGGGATTGACGGTCTGTAGATCCTACAATTGGTGGAGGTTACTTCAACACTATATCTTCAAGCCCTACTTCAAATTCATCATCATTGTTGAAAGCAAATTTCGGACGTTGATGACAAGGCACCATTTTGAGGTACTTCACATTGTAAGGAGACTCAGTTGTGACCCAAGGAGACTAAAAATTGCTGTCCGTGGGTACACATGATTGTGTGTCCTTGGGTATAAAAATATGCCATTTTGGTTTTGCAAGGCAGTCACATCGACAAGACCACAGTTTTACAACATTAAAAATCAGAAACCCTCCCCCCCTTCAAAATATTAGTCCAGTTGCATACTTAAAGGAAAAAGACCCTCCGTGGGAAATTTCGTGAGGAAATTGTGAGACCAATTCTAATACATTCCTTATGGCCTATATAACTATGCCTCACCGGGTGTTTTGCTTGAATTTGTGTCAGATGGCCTGTGTGATGTGACGTCATGAATCCAAGATGGCGGCTGCACTAGACATTGATGAAAATTTTCGGTTTTAACTGATTTTTGAGGCTTATTATGACATATTTTCAACTTATCTTATATATTTAATATTTTAATACCATTATATTTCAAATTTGAAAACTAATTGCCAATTTAAAATAAGTTATTCATTAGGATTTTTTTAAAGTTTTTTTTTGGTTTTTGTTTTAAATGCAGATTTTTAGTAACCAGTAACAGTTAAAAAGTATTTTGGAAAGCTTGTACGATAAAATTAAATTTATTATTCCAAAAAACCTGTAAAATAATTTGCATACACGTGTTTCGGGGTTATAAGAAGCATTTTTTTTTCAATGCAGAAAAAAATTATAACTTCCGTACTTAATATTAGATATAATGATAATTTTATTTATGTACTCAAGTAATGAATGATTGATTTCATTATCTAAACTCTGATTTTAATTCAAAATATAGATTTAAAGGTAAACAATTCTTACTTAAAGATCTTCATCTGAAGCGTTATCAATATCGCTTTGTTGGCTATGATTTTCACATAAGTCCTCATCATCTTCACACACAAAGTTCAGTGCATGAAATATTTTGAGATTTGCATTTACATAAAACAATGCATCTTCCCTTTACGCAGCTGCATCGAACTAGTTTTAAAATGGACTCAGAAGCACAAAAAAGTGTAAACTTAACTGGAACATAGAAGTTGCCTTTCTCTTCCCATCCGAAGTCTGACAGTGATGTTAAATTCGGGTGCTGCTTTTTAGCCAGATGCCGTTCCAATACCTGATAATGCGCTCTTAAAATGTAAGGGGACAAAGATGCTCTTGCAGGAGGCAAATTTTCATTTTGAGTCTCCTGCTTGGAAAACATGAACCAAAGAAATTCTCCAATATCAGAAATCTTTGTCAGCTGCACGTATACAGAACAAATAAAGCCTTCTTTCAATAACAATTTTATCATTTGTACCGAATTCTTCAGTTGACCCCCAGATGAGTCAGGGCGTTGAGAGTATCTTTGTCAACCATCTTATAAATTTTCCAAAAAGAAAGTTTTCCCTTCTAAGCAAGTGAGCTTGTTATATTACCTCCAGACAAAACATAGTCATAATATTCCTCTTGTTTTATCTAGTCCTAATGCGGTCATAATGCTGGTCATTTTTCGGTTGCTACCTACCCCAGACAAAAATGTGCATGGACAGTGACATGATTTTAACCAGAACAATGCTAGCAAAAATACATCGGTGTCAGGCGAATATATATGAGTACTGGTTGCTCTTTCTCTAGAAGCATGAAGATAGTCCAGTACTATTTTAACACCCGCCTCTCCATGACTGCTTTGCTGTGCAGTCACATCACCTTTTAATGATGATTTAGCTTCATTTCTCCAGCTAAAGATTAGGTTTTTTTCAATGCTACATGTGTATATTAACTCTTTATTCGCCAGATAAGCTGTTAAGTTATCCTTTGTTTTTACATGAGAATGTAGGGTCTTCATATGTACGATTTTAATATTAGTACAATCGGTTATTTTGAACTCAATGGGTGTTCTCAATGGGTTAATGTACTTCTTTTTCCGCATGACAGATTGGCAGATTTTAGCGAGTTTTCAATGTATGCGTCAAACACTAAGTGTGTTTCATCATAATTTAAAAGAATTTCCTTGATCTTATTATTAAATTCTGCAGCTAAATCATTACATGTTTTCACTTACTTTGGTTTCTTCTATATGATTGTAGCTGTGCCATTCCATAAAGAACAGCAACACTAAGATTCTCTGTTCATTTGCTTCGGTATGCTTGAGTCTATCATGGGGTTCGGCAAAGAATCTTCGATGCTGCTGTCTACTTTTTCTAAGCTACATTCTTCTAAAACCTTCATTAACTTTGATTTGTTTTGAGGCAATTTTATCTACCCATTCAGATTGAACGTAGACTGTGGAACAGCCTAAAATTCATATGCTGTTTTTAAATCAATATTTGCTCGACTCCTCGATACAACTAGCAGAAGTTTAAATAACGATCAGCTTTTAACTGTAGAGCAGTGGCAGCTATATTTGTTGCAACTTTCTTCGTGCTATTTTTACACAGATTTAGCTTTTCTTTTTTCATTAGGGCCCAGATATTCGTGTTTTCAGTTTTAATTCTGTCTCGTTTGAAAGTGGCGTACATGTCACGACCTTTGCTTAAAATGCCTTAAATACATCTGTTTGTATGGCTTCATTATGTTCAGACTTTGTTGTGTTAATTAGGTCACTTCCTTCATATATTATAGGGCTTGTTGATACTCTGATGGCACTATATATACATTGCACATCTTCATATAGTCGCTTCCCTCTTGAACCTGTAAAATGATAGTGTTTACTCTTTAACGCTAAACTATTTTTCTATTGAGTTTTTTATTTACTATTCTACTAATTACTTTCATACTCCTTTTCTCTTGCTCCAAAGCTTCGTCTGACCCTAAAGCACAAAACGGTACAAAAGAATTTTTAACAGCCCAATTGCCTTCCATGAATTCATTCCGAAGATTTTGTTGCTTTACTTTAAGACGCTTCATATTAGTCAAGTACCATGATATCATGCTTGCATAATTTGTTAAATTCAAAGCAAAGAAATGGGGAACGAAACCTTCGAATGAAGAGATGTGTAATTCCCAATTTCCTGATCTAACAGACCGTATAAAAGTAACATGGTATCCATCATATGCATGTATAACAAAGCAAGCTTTAATGTTGGTCTTCCAATTGATTCTGTGTCCTCAAATCTTTCATTATTTCATTTATTTTAAAATCTAGTAATATCTGCATTATATTTGAGGAAAGTTCTTTTATTTCACTATACTTTTTTTCTTGAAAGCAATTAATTTTTGCACTCTATCATCGCATTGAAATTCCATTCCTTCATTGTGTGTATAAAAAGCATGGAGGTAACATTTAAATAGTGCAACCCTTAATGCAGAATGTGCTTCTGTAGCCCGTCTAACACACTTTCCTGCAAGAATTTTTGACGCTACAGATTCACTGTATAACTCGGTCAAATTGGCATCAAGACCTGTACAAGTTTTTGTTTGACAGGGCAAGTTGGGTTTGTATAATCCAATATTCATGGTGATTACTGTTGGTAAATTTTCCCCTAAAATATATTTAGTTACATGTACCAGTTTCTGCATGAACGTAAGCTGCGTTGATGAAATGAAACGTTCGTTCTGAAAGTTGCAAGAAAAGCTCCTAAGACGTAATTATACAGGTTATAAGGAATTCTGTTAAACGATTATACGGTCGAACCTTGTTAAAACGAACTCAAATGGACTCTAAAAGTGAATTTGTCTCAACAGTAGGACGGGGATCGTAAATGTAGTTTGCTTTAGCAGTAATTCGTTATAAGCGTGACCGAATTAACGAGGTTCGACCGTACTAATGTTTAATGATTTTAGCCTGAAAATTGACAGTATTTTTAACTGCAAAAACCCACCCGAGGTACTTTTAAACCCGCTTATTCTAAATGCCAAAGTCAAAAATGAAGACTTCAGAATTTTTTTAAAATGAGTTAATAAACAAATAAATTAAGTATTTTACTTTCAACTTAAAATAAGAAAAGTAATAGAATATATATCAAGCAAATTGACCAGAAAATTATCACAAAATACCCAAAAATTGAGTCATAATTGCAAAAACGCATTACAGACGCCATCTTGGATTGATGACGTCATACAGGCCGTCTGACACACATTCAAGCAAAACACCCGGTGAGGCATAGTTACACAGGCTATAAGGAACATAATAGAATTGGTCTCACAATTTCCTCACGAAATTTCCCACGGAATGTAGTAAGCCCCCCTACTATATAGGGAATCATGATACCTACAACAAAAATGAATAATACAATCCACGAAAAAAAAAAAAAAGAAATTGCTCATTTTTTTAACTTAGATCCTACTAAAACCGAAAAAATTTGATACAATCTTAAATGTTCGTTTGATGGCGTTGAAACTTTCTGGGGTAATGGAAAGGGCTGTGACACACACGTTGAACCCCAATTAGGATCTCTCCCGACGATACCCGGAATTTCCCAACCAACGTCCGTAGGTACAACCGTCCGTGGGTACAGCAGCTTCCCTTATGCTTATGCATTTTCAACAATGAATGTAATGAAGACAAAATAGCAGTTCCCGTCTTATAGACCGTCAGTCACTTTGAATGCAGTCAGGGGAACTCCCATGGGAAGTCACGAGAGGTCATTGGGACCACCCAAACATTATCTTTTTGGTTAATTATTGTCTGACGATTCGGCAAGTTTTTAGATGGAACTTAAATTGTACTGTTTTTTTTTTTTTTTTAAAGCAATCACGGTTGCTAATTGTTTTCACTTGACCGTCCTTGATGTCCGATTCCTTTTTCAACCCCACCGTCCTCTGCAGGCGCGGCTCCTCCGGTCCTGAGCACTGTCCCCCGCTTCTCCTGGTCGGTGGAGTCCATGTCCAACACACACGCACGCTCATACACATTGACGTAAACTAGGGGGGAGGGGCATAGGGGGGAAAGTGCCACCTACTTTTTTTGAGTCATGGGCAGAGTTATTATTTTGACCCCCTAGTTTTTAAGCAAAGGATTTTTAAAAATTGTCAGTCAAATGATCTGTACCTTATTTTCAAACGATAATAAAATGTAATTCGCTTATTACCAATGCAATTGCTATGAACTATATGCGAAAGTTGTATCCTTGTCTTCAACCACCAATTGGCAATTTCAACCTATAGTTTATCTGTTATTAAACTGCACCACAGCAGCGCAATCTGAAGCCCAAAAGAGGCCCATGTACCTGATCCCAAAATGATGATGAGCCTCCCCCCCCCAATTAGGCATGTAATCCTAGATTACTAAATTTAGGTAGTAAACAAGGATTACATGCCCAAAAGTGTTTTCGAAAAAAAAGCGGACATTTTGCATTTCCATTCTTAATGTGAAATTTACTTTGAATCCTTTAACTGGCGCTTACGTGAATGAACAACCAACCATGTAATAGACGGGTCAAAATAGAACAGTGGCGCAACCAGAAAGGGGGCCCACAGCCTCCCACAGAATAATGAGTTGAATATTTTTCAAAACCTTTATTATTGATGAGAAGAAAAGAACACGTCTTTGGAAAACAAAGTGATTTTTAGAAATTAATAGTAAAGTTAGGGGAAGATCTTAATTTCTTTTAAAAATAAATCTGAATTAAAAATATTCAAAAGTAACAGCTTATTGATCAGCTATTCCCCTCAACCCATATTTCTTCTCTTTTTTTTTCTAGTTCGTCTGAAAATAAGAAAGTGTTCAAAATACTGCTCCTCCTAAGCCCCCTCCTCCCCCCTCACACACCGGAAGCATTATTGAGCATCTTAAATTTCATTTTCAGGTCTTCAATTTCGCAGTTTTTCCAGGGGAAATACCTCAATTACCGAACAACATCGAAAATCGTTTAAAATTGCGTTTTTGGAGCTTTTCAGAAAATGTTTGGGCAAGGGTCCCTATACCGCCTTTCTCCTACATCGTAAGCAATTAGGTTTTTTAAACTACACTTAAAAATTTTAAGTGGAATAGCCCCTGAATATAAAACATTGCTTTAGTTTTTTAGCACCATAATTTTGAAAATGTAATCAATGAAGAGCTTCAGAACCTCCTTATTCCCGTAAAATGTTCAACGTTTGTTTAAAATTGCGTTTTTGAAATTTCAATATCGAAAGCAGGGGAGAGGAGGAATTGAATTCAACTTATTAAAAAAAATTCGATCGGAGACAGCCCTTGATCTCCATCCGTTACCCTAACGCCTATAAATATGGCCTATAATCACGTTTTTAAAACTTCAATTTCTAGAAATTCCACTGAGACCCCACTACCTTTTGTTCCCTTAACATCAACGAAGAAAGTATAAATTGCGTTTTTAAAGCTACAAGTTTTAAAATTTTTTCTGGGGCGAGCCCCCGGACCCCCTTTCCTATCAAATCGAAAGTTTTCTTTTCTTTCTCGATGTGCCCTCCCTCCACCCTAAAATCTTTTTTCTGCATGGTTCTGTTACTGAAATAGAATATTACTTTGGTTCAGGACATAAGTCACTGCATTCCTGGGATCCCGGAAAACAACATCGGAAGAAAGAAAAATCATTTCCAAAGTAGTACTAAGAATTTCTTGAGCTTTATGTATAGTCCATGGAATTATTCGCGAATTAAAACCAACCAAGGACGGATACAAGGGAGGGGCGATGGGGGCGATCGCCCCTCCCTTGAGAGAGCCTGCACCAGAAATTTTTCCGAATTGAATCTCTAAAACGCAAGTGTAGGCCGTGTTTTATGACGTTAGGAATAATGCTCAAATCTTCCGCCCGAAAACTTTTCGGAATTTAAAGTTTTAAAATGGCAATTTTAAACGATTTTTGGCTATGTAAGAAGGAAGCATTTGGAGACATTCCCTCGGGCATTCCACAAAATTTAAGTCTTAAAGACGCGATTTTAGATATCTCTGGTAGTGTTAGGTGAAATAATGGGTTCAGTAACTTTCCTCAGGTAATTTTTCGAAACTGAAGTTTCAAAAAACTCAGTTTTAGAATACCTCTTTCGATGGAAAAGGTAAGCAGGTGGATTTGTCTACCTCCTTGGCTAAGTCTTTATGTTTTAGATGTTTTAGATAGAAATGTTAATGCAGTCCCCCCTCCCGCCCCTAAACATGTGTAATTAGATACGTAGTAAAGAAAAAGAAAAAAAAAATCAACCGCCCCCTCCTTGAAACATTTCTGGATCCGCCCTTGAAACCAACGCAACTCAGAAAAGGAAATCTGTACTTTAGGATTCAAAACCTAAGCACAACTGTTTGGCACCATTGATTTTGAAAACTATAAACACAACAACAAAAGAGGGTCAGCGTATTTTTTGGGAGAGAAGTTTCATTTTTTTGAAACTTCTCCGGATGTATGTACGCATTACTCTCTGTAACTCGGTTCTGATGTTTTAAACTGAATAACATGCATTGCATTTAAAGTTATTATGATTTCTTAAATTTATTCATTTATTTTTTGAAAAAGTAATTTTTTTCATTATTTTAGCTGGATGGCAGAATATGAACCAAATAAATTTCTCTTGAAATTTTTTTTTGTCCCCCCCCCACTTCACGTGGCCAAGTTACGCCTCTGCTCATACACATACACTTTCACACACATGCACACACGCCAACGTGCATACACACAGGTTTACGCACACATTACGCTTTCTTCATCGTACATACACTTGGAAATTAATTCAGAGCAATTTTGATCTAGACTTTTATTTTTTAAAATGGACTCTAAAAAGTAATAGTTCGAGTTCTATATAGCTTGGTAGTTTAAGATGAAAATAATACTGATAATAATCATAAACCAAAAAGTTGTTCTCAGAATAAATTGTTTTAATTAGTGAATTTTTACTAGGAAAATTGTATAAGAATGCAAATTCAGTTTCTATTTAACACCCCCTTTATTTCAGGTGCTACAAAAATGGGAGGAATATATTTAACTAATTTAGACTTTATTGATCCCTTGCTCAACTTCTCTCTCTGTCTTGAGTGATATATTTAAATTTAGTTTATTTTTCATTGTTTATTTAATTACATTGGCTCACGTGAACGAGACGAAACTCAACAAAAAACGGAAATAAGGCCAGTTTTCATTTAGTTTCACTTGTATACAAACTTTTGTATGAATCTTTGCATTACTTCTTGAGATATAGCAATCATATACAGCGAGGGAAATCATTCGGTGCGCCATCCTTTTGGGATGATTGAAACCAAAAATAAATAAGCAACTCGCCCCTTAAGATATACACGTAGACCAAATTTTGTCTGAATCCACGTATTACTTCCTGAATGTATCAGTCACAAATAATAAAAAAGAGAGGAAAAAAAATCGATTGCTCCACCCGACATCTGCCCGCTGCTGCTTCCTAACATTTTATTTGATTCCGTTGATCATTTCTTGAGAAATGTCAGTCACGCATATCGTTGAAAAAATTCAGTTGTTCCTCTATCTTGAACGAATTGACGCAAAAAACCACTCAGCCCTAAATCATGTATAGATATATGCGTGTATCGTTCGAATTCATACTACAGGTTTTGAGGTAGAATGGCCACAAAAAATCGGTCACATACAAACGCACACACACTAATCTTGAAGAATGCTCCCCCAGAGGTATTGTTTCACAAGCTCTCTGTGTGAAACAATACCTCTGGGGGTGCTTTACCAGGGTTTGCTCGGCTTCTGGTCTGAATCCAACAATTCAGCAACGTCAGAACTGAACGCCGTCAGAACGTTTTAGAGTTGGTAGATAGCGAGTCACAAGAAATAAGATAACGTAAAAAAGGAAAAGTGCGTTTGTTTGTATTCTATTTGTTTGCTGAAAAACAGCCTAGAGTTCCGAATCAAAATGGGAGAAATTTTTGTGAATTTATCAAGAAACTCATTTAGTCCAGTCCTATTTTTAACGGAGACATACATTAAAGGCAGTTACCATCAATTCGCAAATTTGATGTTAAAAAGCATTTTTGTACATTTACTTTTTTATTACCAAATGAATGAACGAATTTTGAACCGGCGAGCCCCTGGACTGGCGACATTTTGAACCTGTGACATTTTGGACCGGCGACATTTTGAATCGGCGACATTTTGGCCTGGCGACATTTTGGACAGGCGGCATTTTGGATCGGTGACATTTTGGCCGCGACATTTTGTCCCGCGACATTTCGGTGGCGACATTTTGACCCCAAACTATTTTCAAATGATAAACGGATGCTCTGGAAGGAATGTTTTCGTTTTTGACAAAACAAATCTTTTACAAAAATGGTTTTATTTCACCAAAATAGGTGTTTATTATTATTTTTTTTTTTTTTTTGCGATCGCCATATTGCATTTTATTCTTTCACACTTAAAAATTTTATTACTGTATTGTTGAAAGGTGTTTCTTTGTTTGAAATTTATTTTCATATTTTTGTAAATATCTTTGTTTCCACCAGTTTATTTTTCATGCTAATGATTGTCAGTCGTCTTCAGGAGCGGATCC